>NW_011948421.1:986006-1058577 GCF_000503995.2 Ceratosolen solmsi marchali | reverse complement strand
TCAATTAAAATTTGCACTTAAAATGTCAGTTTTAACAAAAGCAGTGTTGTATTTAATCAGATTTTTATAATAAATATGAATTTTGAAAAGTTTTAAAAGAACAGTAGCAATTGCCGTTCAATTATCGATTCGACCATTTAAAAAGTTTATAGATTGGGGGGGGGGGGGGAGGATTCACAGTATTATTTTGAGAGAAAACTGAAAATTAAATTAAAAAAAAAATAAATAAATAAATATATAAAGTCAATTAAGACAATGTATAAATTCTCAGTTTAATTTCGACAAATTAAAAGGAAAAAAAAAGAAAAAAAACCAATTGCTATATGCGACAGGAATGTTAGCCATTGTATATTTAGATTGGAAATAGTTATTCCAAATATTAGAATGAAGAAAATCGTTAGATTCGATAACGATGATCATTATCTCTCTACGCGTTATCATAATATTGCTTCATTTTTTATTTTTCATCTCATTATGAATTTTTATTAACGACGATTCGCTTTTATATGGAGAAATATTGTATTGTTAAAAGAAAGGAGTTAAGGTAAGAATAAGAAACCTATGATTCGTGAGCTATTTGATTTATATAATTATTCCGCCTCTTACCGTCTCATACCTTATTCATCTTCTTGTTCTTCTTGTCTGTAGTTGGACTTTGACATAATAGCGAACGTTGGAACGTGTAAAATTGTCAAGAACCAACAGAGTATCAGAATGATAGGCTATATGACAGCAGAGAACAAGCCATAGAGATGCACATGTTTATAAATATAGCCGACACAGTCCGAATTACGAGTAGAGTATGAGTAAAGTTGAGCGTAGCTACAAGGCTTCGCGTATAATGATGTAGCGAATAACCGAGTGTGGTTACGTAGTCTGAGCCCCGGATGCAAAATATACAGTCTCGGTAAAAGATATTATTAATTTTCTGCCTCGAAGATTGTAAGCCGTAGGGGGAATAGGGGTAATTAGGAGTATACAGTTCATTAAAAGATTAGATAGATGTGTAGAGGCCGAGAGAAAATGACAATATCATCCTTAAACGAATTTGGCAAATATCAAATTTTCTTAGACTACCATAAAGAACAAAAGGAAAAAAAACAAAAAAAAAAAAAAAAAAAAACAAAAGAAAAAAAAAATCATTTCGCCTATATCTTTTTAATATAAACAAGCACTTCCCAATCACCACCCATCAATACCACCACAACCCAATAATTCAAATGTATGGATTGGGACAATATTATTTGGAACGGACATTATATCACCGGGTGAAAAATCTTTTAAATACCTTTGCCATTGTTGTCTTCTGGATATTCAATTCTGTATTTAGGAGAGAAAGTTGGACAATGTAGCGCGGCAGGCGTCGCTAACAAGTAGTCTATGTAACTAAAGATCGAGTACCAGCTATTTATGTCAGAGATTACGTAACTAAATTGATCTTCTTAGGGAGTAGGTACAGTTGTTCTATGGGCTTGATCACGAGGTCCGATCTACGGGCCGTTTAAGAAGTTCCTTTGTGGAAGATAATAGGCTGGACGTAGCCACATATGGAGTATCGACTCTGTCACTCAACAGCGTACCGCGGGTTATTAAGCTTTCGACTCATTGACATAAACGTATGCAAACTCCTAATCAGACGAGATATTATCATTTTCGAGTGCTTGGTGTCCCCTCGCTAGTTTTTCGGACTGGCCATTGTATCGTTAATTAGACATTATTATTCATTATGTAATTTTGCATTCCTATAAGACTTTGTATTGTAAAGCTAAAAAAAGAAACAAAGAAAGAAAGAGAGAAAGAAAGAGAGAAAGAAAGAAAGAGAGAAAGAAAGAGAGAAAGAGAGAAAGAGAGAATAAAAAACACGTAAGCTCCTTTCAATTCGTATTCGTTGTTAAATTGTATAAAATGAAAATTTATGCTTTAACTAGATTAGATTAGATTGTGACATATCATATTAATCCTTATATCGTTACATAATTTTTTCTCAATATCTTACTCTAATAAATAAACAGTCGGATATTGTCTTATAGATAAGAGCAACGGGCCACTTCAAATGCCACTCAAATGATTATAGTAGTTGTGTCACATTGTTTGAAAGGGCCTCGCAACGATTGCTTTCCATTCCCAATGTTATTGTTCGCTAAATGTTCAGGCGATGCTGCATCGCTACATGAATTGTCCGTATAAACTCTAAAGTAAACGCAGTTTTTTTTCTTCAAAGCCCTTTAATACTTTTAACGTTTGATTATACGTTCAGTGGCCCTTAAAGCGACGTGGCAACGTTTATAAATTATTTACAGATATCCAATTAATTAAATATGCTTCAAATATGCTTAACGTTAAGGAAACAATCATACTTTACGTCCCATTTACATTTAATTTATATGCAATTTTTAAATGACAATATTACATTTTATTTTAAATATCTGATATATTAATGGATATTTATATGGGAAACTGTATTATTTGCTCATTGGCTTGAAGAACTTGAGCAAAGTAATTTCAATTGTAACTCAATCAAGGACCATTTTCAAATTGTTAAAGTTTCTTTTAAGGAATCTTAAGAACTTGAGATTTAATCAATGTTTTTGTTTTGTTTTAATGCGAAACGAGGATAGTCCATTACAAATATCTTTTGTTTTACTATCACATAGAATACGTGTGCATATATATATATATATATATATATATATATATATATGTACGTGTTATACATAATTTTGATACTATAATTAATATGGATTTATTAATTAAATCGAATAGTTTTAAACACATAAAAAGAATATTTTTTAAAGTAATATTTGAATTAAAAAAATTAATTCAATTTACTTGGTGAATAGCGAGTGAGTGAAAAATTTTTACAGCTACAAATTCTTGATATTTTCAAATAAGAAAAGCTTTAAAAAATATATCCACGATGGGTCGAGATCCTTTACACGAACGGCATTAAATTGTAATACCTACAATTTCGAATATATGGGACAATAATATATATATATATATATATATATATATATGAGTCGAGCTTACACGAAATGTCAACCCTTTGAAATGATACAACGTACTTTTCATGACAGCTAAAGCAATTTATCTTAATTTTTGTATTCACATTATTATTTTTTAATACTTAAAGAAGAATTATAATTGATATTGTTGATATCGTTTAATACAGCTAATTATATCTCCATTATATTATATATGTTTTGAAACTTTTTCCTTCCTTCAAAAAAATCTAACAGTTATATGTAGTGTTTATTATATTAAAGAATAATATTACTGAAATAAGCAATGTACCTCGTAAATAAGAGAAACGAACGGTATTATCTAAACGTTGTTAAGTAAATTTCAATTATCTCTCAATGGAATGGAATACGCGTACAATTAGATGTACTGAGATGTGTATTTAAAACAATTACAAAGTTAAATAGTTTATTAAATTTTCTCTGACTAAGCTTTAAGAAATAAAATACTCTAATTTGACAATAAAATATCATATGTTTGAAAAGGAGGATGGAGCTTTTAAAACTAATTGTTAACTATATTTAATATTTCTTCAAATTTATTATTCTACCAGATTTATTTTATCTCTCTCTCTCTTAAAATTGATATGTTTTGACTTCCAAAATTAATTGTTTTCAAGCTTTATAGCATTCGTATTATCTATTAATAAAGATAAATATTTGTAGAGCTGTCGTTATATTTAGTGATTAATTATCATTTACGGGTATTTCGTTGCAAAAATATAAACTAAAATTGATAATAATGCAAAAACTTTGGTATTAAAATTTCTAATAAAAATCTAAACGTAACAATAAGTTGAAATTATATTGAATGAGAATTTAGGTGATAAAATGCGAAAAATTCCAATAGATTGTGAAAAAATGAGAGATATTTAGAATTTTCTTCCCATCAATTTTCAATGTGAAACTTTATTTTAATTGATCATATTGAGCAGCAGCGAATCGGCATTTTTTGTTGTTGTTGTGGTACACTCCATACCATCACATTTTTTAATTATATTTTTTCAGTCTCAATTATATTTGTCATTAATCAAAAATAGTTTCAGCATTCTATCGTTCGTCTGCATGATTAGAATTTTATATACAAAATATATTTAATTTTAGCATAGTTTATACTAGTTTTTTTTTTTTTTTTTTTTTTTTTTTTTTTTTTTTTTTTTTTTTTTTTATATAAACATGAAAGTACTATTTGTAAGTTTAAATGTCAATATATTCTATTTATATTTTTTCTTTTTTACAGAAAGACGTATAAAATATATATTTCACTTATATAAATGAAATTGTTGAAAATATTTATTAATTATACGCGCACAATTGACTTGAAAAAAAATATTGTAAAGTTGAGCTGTTTACAAAAAGAGATTTGAAAATAATGAATAATAAAGATAAAGAAAAAACGGTTAGTAGCGTGTGAAATGCTTTTTGAGAATTGTAAAATAAATATTTACACACATGTAAACACAGATATGAGCTTTTATACAGTATCATGTAATCAGTAAAAATAAGTATTAAGCTATTACTTAATTTATTTATTAATGTACAAAAATTATAGAATAAAACTTTACCATAATAAAACGTAAATAAATGAAAATGCTCGTTTATCTTTTCAATAAGCATCTTTTTATATTTTTCGTGCACAATGAATAATTAAAAATATTTGAAATTCCATACGATAAGCGTGTGATATAAATATAGTAATAATTTTTTTCTAACTAATTTCACAATTAGTTTAACTTTTTTTTTTAAGGATGAATTTTTTTTTTTAATTACCATAGATGTGAAATGAATTCTATTTTATCATAAATTAAATAAATTTTCCGGCAATACCAACTTTCTATTATTATTCCATGATATAACAATTTTTTCGTTTGAAGTGGGATTTTCCTATCTACACAATCATTAATATTTGCTTAATAAAATTCATTAAAAATACGTGGAATTATTATTTACAATTATTTTAATACTTTGAAATTGCAAAAGTTATATAATTAATATATTGCAGTTAAAATTGTTAAATAATTGTGTTGAATATAGTCGAAACATTTTGCATTTGGTAAAAAATTTCGCTTAAGTAGATGATGCAACCTTATTGTCCATGATAAAATTGCTCTATTTCTTATTATATTAGTTTAACGAGCAAATCCTGATTAATTGTAAAGTAGTAAAGTAAAATGATGTTGTGTAAGTAAGTAAGTGGGGTATATGTAAGCGAACATTGTAAATGAGAAAATGTTAATGCATTTGAATTAGAAGTAATTATTTTATATTTTCACGATGGAATTTTAATTATCTACGTAATAACCTGCCATTCTACATGATATTTAACAATATACTTGATTAAGATATAAGCTATATTTTATTGAAAAAACAGAGTTAGAATATTTTATATTAAATTTTGAATTCTATTTGAATTATATATTCTTTAAATTGTAACTTGTCAATTGGGAAAATTACGTATAATAAAAATGCATAATTCAATATACATCGAGTATCGTGATGTGCTATTTACACAATAATGTATGTGTGAATCAAGTATTTCTATTTAATGAACATTGATGAATGATTTCTTAACATTCTCGTTATCAGATATAATATATTATATATTGTATTGGAAATTTTTTGACAAATTCAATGTAACGAAGCATTCAATTTTATTTTCTAAGTACGATGCTTGCTATTTATTGTTATTATATTTCATTAAATTATATTGTACAATTAATGTTCAGTGTTCGTTATATTACTTACCTATGTAGCGCTCAAGGGACATAGTGAATAAAGTTTTATTATTCCATCAAAATCATCTACTCACCTAGAACAATAAATGAAAGTTATAAAGAGTTATTTAAAGTTGATTGAAATGAATTCCTGTAATATGTTATTCTTAAATTACTTTATGGAAATATATAGTGTTTCGTAATTAATTATAACGTAAATACTTTATATATATATATATATATATATATATATAGTCATACGCACACGCACGGGCACACGCGGGCATGTATTGTATATTCAATATTTTTGTCAGATATAAAACTTTACAATAAATAGATGTTTTGTAGCGTTATAATGGACGAAGAATCGACTGTAAATCTGCTATAAGTCATTACCTTATTGATTGTTAATTAGAATTAGAGTTTACAAGTACCCGAGCTGTAATGTTTATAATAAATCTCGCTTTCAGACCGAATAAAAGAATCAAGAGAATGAGAAGACAAAAAGGAAAGGGTATAGAGAAATGTACAGAGACTATGGAGAATAAGAGGGAGATGAGGAAATTAAGTTCTGTACGAGTCCTTTACAACGGAGGAATTGCAATTGACACAAAATAAATGCGCCTATGGGGCCATGAATTTCTAATTAAGCCACCGTCAAAAGTAATTATATTTGAAAATGCACAAGATTCGCGATACTTATTTAGGATATTAACACAAAATGGCTATTTCCTCTGATTCGTCGCTTTGACGTTACTCTCGTCGAAATCCGTGAAATAGCTCCTAGAGTAAGAACAATATACAATAACTCATGACTATTTCAATGGTTCTAGCAAAAAATTCACATCTCCATCCAAGTCGAATGAGAAAGGATCAATGAGGCGGCGAGGGTTGGTGAGAAAAGAATGGACTAGGACGAATTTCAACGTGGACCTACCGCAGTAAGAGACAGAATTAGAAACTTTTAACCTTGAATTATGAGAAAAAGAGATGAAGAAAGATATAAAAGGGCACATTATTAATTTTATTCCTTTATGATTATAGTATCCGTGCTTGTGTCCTTCAATACACTTATCCGCAACATTTAAGTTCTAATAATCGCTTGGAAGGAAATTAATGACATTATTTTCTCAGTCAGCCCCTCTCTTATCTAATAGATTTTTTTTCGATTTTTCTCGAATATCTGCTGATTATAATTACGTTGGAAATTCCAGGTGAATGTATTTTCGAGTAAGGTCGATAATTAAAATTGCCCTTCTATTGCCCTAAAAGGGACTAAGTTTTATAGCTGAAATTAATATAGTAAAAAAAACATTTTAATGCAATAGTAAAATATTGGGTCGATGTATTCAAGAATACAGAGAGAGAGAGAGAGAGAGAGAGAGAGAGAGAGAGAGAGAAGAGGGCACACGACAAGTTATTCCACAACTGAGTAAACTTGGTACTCGCAGTTAACTCCTCGAAGAAAATTCTGTTAATTCAACTTTGAATTTCATCATTCTCAAAACCAAACACCATACTCAGTGTTTTATGTTATTTAAATACTCCTTTTTACACTCGTAAATTTACAAAGTATTCTTTTCTATATTTTCAATATGATACACAGGGCTCTTTATTCTTACTCTTTATTCTTTATATTTTTATATTGTTATGGTAATACGCATAATCGCTAAGTGTCGACCGTTAGCACAAGTATTATTTATTTTACTCGGCATTTTGGTGCATAAATAAGATGAGAGAGAAAGGCTGTGATACGTGGGTATGGTTACTTAGCTAGATAGATAAAAGAACAGAGAGAGAGAGAGAGAGAGAGAGAAAGACTCGCGAAGTAAATGTCAATCAACTTTTGTTTATTAACGCAACTATAAGATGAGTGAACTGGCTGACGCGTAAAGTGGTATTAAATATTAGTATTTTGTTTGCATTCCATTTATAAAACTTGACAAATACATCATATTTGCATATATAAATATATATACACTCTATGGGAATATGTGTTGGGTCTATAAATTATATGTAGAAAAAAATTTATAGCTTTGTTAATTAGAAAGGAAGAGATATGTATTTCAGAAAATTTGAGGAAATAAATTTGTTTAAATAAATTTTTTTCAGCTTTTATATTAACCCTATAAATTTTTATTTTCTTTGCATATTCATTGGATAAGAGAGTAATATTGTTACTTTTTATTATTACATTATTTCTTACGTATGCTCAAATAAGATTGTAATTTATTAAAAATATCAAAAATATACTTAATAAATTCGTAAAATCAGAAAGACAAGATTTTCTTCCCTTTTTCACATTATAAGCTAATTGGATTACTTGTTTTTCCGTATGGTATTTAATTATACCATAATATTTAATGTTGTTTACAAGAAACGGTTAATATAATTAATAGTTCTTATTAATGATATAAAATGTGAATTAAGTATGTGGATTGGAAAGTTCGTTTCAAAAGATTTCTAATCTCATAGATGTAAATGCGATGTGGTACATATTTTACATATATACATGGCGAAATAAAACTGTTATTGGAAAAAACTGTGTCAGTTAACTATAAATACTATCTAGAATGAAAATATGCAAATTATATCGTATAGAAGGAAGCAAACTCGATGCTGTAGAAATTTCACTCAATGTCATCGTAAGCTATTAAAATCATTTAATTTTTAGAGATAAATGAAATCGCTCATATATAATAACATTATTCTGGATTATTATAGTTAGTTGGCTATTAATATATCGAGTGAAAATATTACTATTTTTAAATATAAATAAACGTCATAGTCAGGTCTTAAATACATAAGACTTAAATACATAAATTCGGTATGTTTTATATTTTTGATTATAACAAACCAAACTCACCGATAACCAATTTCCCATGAAAATATTAATATCGAGCAACAGTTTCTAATAACAAATTACATGACCAAATGAAAAAAAAAAAAAATTATATGCTTCATGCCCAAATTCACGACACGTGTAAAGCGTTTGCTCTCATTAAAATTGCACAATGTATCGCTTGACATCTTTGCTCCCGTGTGAAGTCACAGGCATATTGTGACACTGGTACGGGCAATTAATCAATCGTCGTACATGTATTGGGGAAGTGGTGGGAGGGGGGGGGGAATAAAACAAGAAAAAAAAAAAGAAAACATTCGTCCCCGTATGCTTAATTAGTTTTGCATCAAACCTAATCCCTGAATGTGTTTGAAATATCATTCAAGTGAAAATGATGTATTTGATTATTATGAATTAAAATTTTCTGATGAACAATGTCATGCAGAAGACATGCATATTAACGATACTATGAGAATTGATATATGTAGACTAATTTCAATTAGTTTTCGAAGTAGAACGAATTGGAAAGTATCATTGGATAAAATCTAAAAGATAGCGTTATGAGATAAGGTTTGCGAAATGATAAAATATTACAGATTTCGTTTCAAAAAATTATATTTTCCAATTCACCTAGCATATAAGTTTCAATGAAAAAACGAAAAAACAAAAGAAAAAAAAAACAAGAAAATATTTTACAATTTAACATTAAATACCGTATATATTAATTTAAGAAATTGCGTCGAATATAATAGGAATTTGTGAAAAATATAACTTTTTTCCTCTTTATATCGTACGATGTAATAAAAATAAATTACAAATAATTATTCATTTAAGACTATATATTATGACAAACATGAAGTAGGTAATTTCTAAATAGGCGTTCTCATCATTTTTTGATCCCCCCCCCCCCCCCCCAACAACTTTTTATATTTATACGGGAATAGTCGATTATGTGTTTATAATCGTTAAAAAATAATAAATTACATTGTAATATTATTGGATAATATTTTAAATTACAATTTGTGTCTCGTATCTCATTTACAACGATCCGTAATTTAAATAAATACTTTAAAAATGAATTTTAAATGAACTAGAAATTATTTTCAAATAATATGGATTTTTATTGCAAGTACGTGTATATAGATAATGCGCCGCATTTCATTTTAATCGAATAACATTTTTATTTAACATGGAAACATAGTATTATTCACATAAAATAATTGGATATTGCATATTTAATAAATGGGTTATGCAAATTTTGGAAATTGCATTCAATTCAATATAACGTTTGATCATTTTATTTTGAAAAGCATTTTTGAAGAGTAACTAAATAAGTTCTTTAATAACCGATTTTTAATATAATAGATTCCATTACCAATAGCTTAACGAAAGTTTAATGAAAAAAAATAATTTTTTTTTCAACTAATTGCCTTTAAAGGTAAAAGAAATTAATTGATACATTTGCAAATACAATATTTATTTAAATCCACTATATTCGATGTATCATAATTATTTTTAATTTTTATCTTTTAATAAATTTCTATGAAAGAATTAAAAAAAAAAAGAAAAAAACACCAATCGAATCATTTGTCATAATAATTTTCCAACTACCAAACTACTAACGATAATTTATCATCTAATTTAGCCTAACTACATAAATAATAAATATACTGTTAATCACAAATTTGCAGTTATTTTTGTAGAAAATTTCTGTTCTTCGAAATCTTGTTATTTCCATTCAATGTGAATATTCCGATAAAATACATTTTTCCAATTTTCATTTATGTTATGAGTACTTTCTTATTATAAATTTTACACAATACTTATAGTTAATATGACTATTAATAATATCCCATATTACAATATATTTTTGTAAATCGAGAAAATAAATGGAGTTGCATTGCATGGGCAGCTAGGTGCATCGAGCATAATATTCGAGCATATTATTTGCGAAGTCTGAGAATGTGTTAGGCACCGTTGGGTGCGTAATATCATTTTATATTAGCATTACTAAAATCAAATTTACCATTTATACAATTTAATCATTACATCATTATAAAATATTATGCTCACTGATATATATTATTATCGTAATAATTTAAAAATTATGTTTCTATTTGAATGTTTAATTTTCTCAATTACGATCGCATATTTATATTTACAATATCTTTACGATTTAGTCAAAATTTGTTCAATATTCTTGTATTTTTCAATAATTAATTAATTTTTATTGGCTATTTTATGTAAATACGAGACTTTTTATACCACCGCAACAATATTATTTTTAAAAATCTAATTTATTCCGATATAACTATTTCTCTTTTCTTTCTTATTAATATAGTTTTCCTTATTTTTTATACATTTTTCGAAAAGTTTTCTGTTTCGGATCAATCTTGTTTATTTATTGTTGTAATGGAATTTAAGATGAATCCAGTTGTAAATTCTACCCTCTACATTCTCTTTGGTTCCTATTCTGTTAAAGTTATTTATACCATTCTCCTTTTTCTTTTTATATTCAAGCCATTTATTTTATTTTTATATTTAAAATAAACGATCTAAAATTTTCAATTTAAAAGTTGCTTTTATTTTTTAATAATTATTTTTATGTATATTCTGGAGTTGTTCGAAAATCACGACAGAATTTCTATTTATTTATTCTATTTATTTATTTTCACGATGTAGTAAGTGCGTTAAGGCATTGTTAATTTGATTAAATTCTCCCTTGTACATTTTCTTAATTGTATTTTGTACATCATTTATTTGAAGACTTATTATTATTATTATTATTATTATTATTATTATTATTTTTTTATGGCATTTTAACAAATGGCATTCATTAATGATGTTGGTCATTCTAAGTTTAATGATAATTTACAAATAAGATATTATTTTCATAGCTCGAGCAAATATTTCTATATTGAATAATATTGTTTCTATTCAAGTAATCGTCCCATAAATATTTGATACGAGCTATCATTATAATTCGAGACATAGCAATTTATTTCATTGCAGGAAACAGAAAGATTTAAGTACTTATAGCTTGCATGACCTTCAGTTATATTGAAATTAACTTTTGTATTAAGTAAATCCTTAAGATAAACCAAGCCAAACACGCCGAGTATTCTAAATGTATTCATAGTACTTTTGTGATTATAATTGAAACAAATTTTATATCAACCGAGTCATTTTTAAGGAATTTACGTTAAGATATTACGTCCAATATAAATTTATCAATATTTCATATATTATATGTATAATAATGCTTAAATGATAATTTATATTTTAATAGCTTTAATGTAATATATTACAATATAATTAAAACATAAAAGATGTTACCAAGATTTAAACAACTTTAATAAATATAGACTTAAAAACATAAAAATATAAAAACATAAAAGCTAATTTTCTCTTTTACTTGTAATGTTGCGTTTTTATACGTTGAGAAATAAATCGTTAAATTTACTTGACGTCATAGATTTCTTAACATTCAATGTGTGTATCATTGTTGTTGTTTTTTTTTGTTTATTTATTTATTTATTTATTTATTTTTTTGTTCGCAGTATTCATTGTAAAGTAAAAACTATTAACTAAATATTGAATTTTGAATAAATAATAGCGTTTTTAAATAAGAATCAAGTGTTCAAGAATTCAAGAGGAAGGGAATTACCGAGATGAATAATAAATTTTATTTTAACTTTAATTGAATATGATCAGTCACATACAAGTTTATCTAAGTAAGTAAGTTGCTTTTAAGCCTATAATTGTATAATATTAATATAATTACCTTCATGAATAATTTACATATAAATAGTTTCAACTTGAAAAATATATATATTTTTTTTTTTTTTTTTTTTTTTTTTTTTTTTTTTTGAACAGACACAGAAATCAAGTTTTATTATCTAGATTTTTAAATAACTGAGGCTTATAAAACTGTTCATTGATTTAGATTTTCAATATCGTACTTAAAAATCTTGACTCTATTGCATCAAGCAAAAATTTGTTTCTCAATAATATTAATAGTTTGCCAATAATCTGCACACATTACATGAAATGCATAGACATATGTATCGATCTCCGTTTGTCCACATTAGTTTTTTTCTTCTCTTTTCTTTTTTAATTTATCGTCCATTAACATTCACATATTCAAAAAAATGACACATATTTTATGTAGGAGTTGAATTAATTATACAGTCCAGAGGTGATCAACTACAATTGACAGTAAAATGCAGATCAATTAATCTATGACTATTCCTGTTAGTATTTTAGTAGTCTTAATACAATTTAATTTAAATATCTCTACAATGTCACTCAGATAATAAAATTTTAAATAATTATATTCTGAAAAATCAGTATGTAAATAAAATACAAAACTTAAAAAAATAATACTTGGGTGCTAACTAAAAAGATTGAATTCTTCTTTTATCTGATAAATAAACTATAATATATCTTTCATTTAGTAGTTTAATTAGATTCACTGACATCTCAATTTAGCAAAGCCGCTTTATCCATCTGACGTTTAAAAATGAGTCCATTTTCTTATTATACGTGTCTATAGTTCTTTATTAAAGCGTTTGGGGGGGGGGGTTATGAAGAGTAATACTTTTTCCCAGGATTATTCATATTCTGCTTATTGATTAAATTACATATGACGTTATGAGATTTTTAATAGGTTAATAAACAATTAATATCAGTCTACATTTATGAGATTGTAATTTATTCTGCCGTATTTAATTTATCTAAATTCACGGTGTGGATGATCGTATTTTATATTTTTTAATAAATATAAGAAATTTCTTATGGAGCAGATAGATAATTCGAGTCGACATTCGTCAGAATCTGTAAAAGTTAATGACGCTCATTGATCAAGTTAATGCGCAACAAGTCCAGCGAGTATAGTTTTTGATTTAACATTTTACGTTCAGACAATGCAAGAAAAACAAAATAATTATGTATAATAGAAGCATTTAATAAAGTGATACATTAAATTAGAAAATTGCACCACTAAGTAAACAATTATCGTTTCATTACTATTATTCCGTACTATATGATTTAAAAGTCATTAATTATAATGTATAAGAATAATATTCCATTGTTTCGTATTTCATCCGTTTGGATTTATACTACATTATTCTTATAAAATTTTCAATTATTCCGTTATTCAGCTATTATTTTAATAAATGATTAAAGACCTTATTATTATTTCTTATTGTTATTTACGTTTTTTTTTCTTCGTTATTTTTTCATTTTATTCATTATTTTATTCATTATTTCTAGACAATCAAATGCAATTAGTATATTAAATGTATACATATATGAAAATCCAATACCGACAGCTTATAAATAATAATGTTTAATCTGAATATCTTATTATGCAAATAACTTATTGGATGGTTGATGTTATCAGTACTTGTTTTAATATTTATTGGTGAAAATTATTTGTCATACAAATATAATATCTCTAGTGTTCATTATTATATAATTTAATCTAATTGAATTATCAAATTGTAAGTAAAAGTATTAAAATATACATCAAAATCTATTATAATCAATTATAAAATATACATCAAAATTAATTAGCCTAACTAAAAATATAAATGTAATGAAAATAGTTTAAATAATATTTGACTTAATATTCTTATATAGGCAATTAATTGTCTCGAATGAAATTAAGTGAAATATTCATATTAATATAATATCGGCTGTTCTAGGTTGGATATTTTTGATTTCAGATCAATCGTTTGGATATATTCATAACGAAAGTCACTCAATGGAATTCTTATTAGTATCATAGACAAATGATAATTTTATATTTGTATTTCACAATAATAAAAAAAAAAAAAAAAAAAAAAAAAAAAAAAAAAAAAAAAAAAAAAATAGAAATAAAAAAAATTCAACTTTATTCGTGCTTAACCTGTTATTTGTACAAATGGAGATTTACTTTTTGAAAATACTTGATTTTGTTGTTTTTATAATAATCAACGGAATAATTCAACTGGCTTACAACAAAAAATTGAAGACGACTCAGTTTCCAATATAAATGCAACTTAATAATTATTAAAGTTTTGATTTATTTCATATATACGTATATTTATTATATTTATAAAGTAAGTTTTGCATTGGATATGAACCTGAAATTATATTCTAAGCGGCTTTGGTGAAAGTCAAATTAAGAGTAAAATAAAACGTAAAATCGATTTATAAGTAGAAAATTGATTAATTAATAGAAAATATGTTACTCCCAACTTTCGACGCAAATTCGACAAAAAAAAAAAAAAAAAAAAAAAAAAAAAAAAAAAAACAAACAAACAAACAACAACAACAAAAATATCAAAATTCTTATTGATATTAAAATTCGAAGAATTGAAATTTATCAGTGAATGTCCAAAATTTTTTAGGGAAATTATTTAACCACACAAATATAGATAATAAAAGTATATTTAATATAGTATTTTGCAGATAAATATTAACTGTATATTCTATACGTCCATATTAACTATAGTTTGAAAATTTTTAAGATGACTCGAAGGGATGATAGATGCATTATATAATATTATCGGATGAAAAATTTTCTCGGCAAATAGAAGGCGATGTTCTTTGAAGGAAATCTCAGATTTTCTATTTATTTATTTATTTATTTATATCATACGATGGAGTAGGCAGTTATAAAAGACGATAAATATTCAGGCGACGGCTCGTCTCTTATTCCAAGCAGCTTCTGATTGAAAGTTGAAAGCAATATTTACAGCAACAAATATAGGTGATAAATGTATTTTGAAACGGATGGAAAAGCGATGATGGATATACGTTCGAAGAATGATTTAACGCTCCGCTCTTAGCTAAATTGCGCTTTAAATTAGCATTAACTTGTAAAAATGTTTTCCTACATTATTCCATCGATGTATAAGAGTCTCGACTCTTCCTTACCTATTTCATTGATGAAAAGCTTAATTGCAATTTAGCCGAGTCGGGTAAGCCGAGACTCGTATGATAGTTGGTGTAACAAATTTTACGTCTTAGGCGTTTAACAGCGAGTGCAACAGAATATGCTTTGAAGTATTCGTTTCTCAAAACCATTCACGCATCCAAACAGGGCATACAACCGATGTAATCTCATACGCAAATGTTAAAGGAGCTAAGGGATTCCCACACAAGAAGCGCGGCATTAAGTAAGCCAAACCCTTGGGCTTACAACAAAAAATCGAAGATAAGACGCGCCCGAGCTATATAATGATCCTCCGGTGTTTCGCGTGAATCCCTTCCCCTCGCATTACACGCAACATGTGCACCGCGCACAGGTCAAAACGCTCCCAGTGGATGCGCGTCGTCGTAGGGAATGATCCGGCGGTTCGTTGGATCGGTGTTCTCGCGTTAACGCGTCGGGATGTGCCAATTGATTTTCGGACAGCCGGTGTGTCCCACGGCTTATTATCCTTCCATATTCCACATTATTCGTGGCTTAGTAAATGCTTGGCCGCGTGTAAAAGTCAATTAAATTAACCACTTAGTATCATGTGATAGTAAGAGCGTTAGCAGTGCGCCTATTGGTAAATAAATCAAAACTAGGACATTATTATTGCCAATGTCTCGGTAGAATTTTAACGAACGACCGTGTCGCGCGCTCTACGACTTCAGCCTGATAATTTTCAATGCATATCGCTTTTAAAACTCAACGAGAACATTGTTTGAATAAGGCGATGAATAAAATATGGGCAAATGTGCACGTAAAAAGTGCTAGGTAGCGCTGGTAGTGGCGAAGAGGAAGAGATCGATGAATACGCGGATGATTAATAAAGTTTGACGAGGCAGCTTCGACTTTATAACTATTTCATAATATTATCAGGCAAAAATCAAATATTAGCGTGTACGCGTTTATTATTCAAGCGAGAAGATAAAATGTGTCAGTCGTTGTATCAAAATAAATATTTTATATAAGAATACTGAAACTCAATTTACAATTTACCTTCCATTATTATTGTTTCTTATGATATACGTTAATAATAGGTTAAAGAGTTTTCGAATTATTCATAAAGATATATAAAGAATATGAAAAATGTAAATTCCCAATTCATATTCAGTAAAATGTTACTCCTAGAGATTATTTTGAGCAGCTTATAATATTATAAAGATTATTTCTCATTCGAAGGCGCTTATTCCTTACATTGATTGTAACCTGAAATTTAAGAGAAATAATCAAAGTTTTTCAGGTTCGATAAATATTTAAGCACCTGGAGTAACGGTATTTTTTTTAAAAAAATGTAAAAAAAAAAAAAAAAAAAAACAATAATGTAAATTTCAGTCAACTCGCCTCCCACCGGAATAAAAATTTATCCAATCGTCGCTTGGATAATTTATAATCCTTTAAATTATCTAGATCATAATCAGAAATATAGTGAAAAGCAATTACTTCATAGCTTGGTGAACCGCAATACAATTGCCATTATTATGTTTTATTATTTAAACTGCTTATTCTCCAGAAAGGTACATTCGTGGTGTTCGTAATTTTAAGTTAATGGAGAATCATGAATATACTCATATAAAGTCATATTTTGTTATGGCATAAACCTCAGATAGATGATCTCTAGCGGTTATGGGAAGTGCAGCATTTCTGCAACAAAATTTTATTTCAACTTTACGAAGTTGGATTGTTCATCGTTAAACTTAACATCTTGTATATAAATTGGATTTTAATAATTTATATACATCATATTTTATCATTATTGTCATTATTGTTGTTGTTGTTTTTGTTGTTGTTATAGTCGTTAATCTATCTTATTTAGTAGATAATTATAGATTTTATTATTAGGCCAAACATCGCCGACATTTTTTCGCACACGTATTAGTCATTTCAATGTGAATTTCATTAATTTTATTATCCAGTTATCGTTTACGCATATTTTATTTACCCATTTTTTCTTTTTTCTTCTTCAGCTAAAGATATTTGTAAAAATTATTGATTAAATTCAAGTTGCCCTGCGCGATAATAAGAATATCATTTATTCATCCTGTGCTGATTTTGCAAAATTTAAAAAATTTTTTCATACATATTTCATACATACTTCTATGTAATAGTTTTCACGATAAAAAAGAAAATTCAAGGAAATTAATTGCTTATGATATTAAAATGAGCTGTAAAATTTTTCTAATTTAAAATTATTCTTCAATTTTGAAGCTGAAAGGTAGTCATTTACATATCATATAAATGCTTATTATCTATAAAATGTTATTTTTTCGTGTTTCATGGTCTTAACACATTATTAACTTTTAATTTATAATGATAAATATATATATATATATATGTATGTATGTATATATATATATATATATGTGTGTGTGTGTGTGTGTGTGTGTGTGTGTGTGTGTGGGTAAAAATTGTCGGAATTTCCATAAAACATGTACATCGGATAATATCCTTATTAAATGTATTTTAGATGTATCATCTCAAAAATATTCCATGTTGGTAAATGCATGGCTTGGAGAAAATAAATATTTCTTTAGAAAGCTAACATGTAAAATATAGCATCGGATCAATAACATCGCCAGTTTAAATAGTAAAATGCATATTTATTTATTACATTATAATATGCACTTTTAAAACGATTCTTGTATGTCTGATTACCATTTATACTCAATTATATAGAAATATTGATGACCATTAATGAAACAACCATTTAACTGTATACGGTCTAAGAAATTTATTAGGAAAATGTAAGATACGAGTATTGTGGAAAAATTTTCTCGATTAATAATCACCTATCTCGGAATAATATTATGGCAATTTATATTTATTTATTAAGGATGTAATGTCAAGCGACACGGATCTACCGGGGAAAAAAATGGTTTCTTTCGATATGTACAACTTGCAAATGGTCTTATCTATAAAGTAGAACAAGAGATCGATTCTATCTTTATGTATAGGTATCCAACATATTGGCAAACAACAGGTAAAACAACGAGAATTTGAAAAAGATATAATACATTTTTAAAACGTATATATATATATATATATATATATATATATATATATATATATATATAATAATAATAATAATAATAATAATAATAAACTGAATTCATTTCAATACGCAAGATTAGCGTCTTATTCATTCTTAAAATTTTTATTTTAACGACGATAATATTATATTATTCTTTATTATTATGGGTATCTTTATATTAAATTACTCTACTTTCCCTTAAAGTAAAATATTATTAAATTCAATCGCATTATAAAGCTCCCTCTATTTTCCCTCTTTTATCTATAAAAAAATTTTTTTTTTAAAGTAATGAATTTGGCAGTATATTTGTTGATATAAAATTGATTCTAAAAAGTTAATTTTTCTATTACTTTTGTAGCCTTCCGTTACCATATCGTCGTTTCTGTCAAAAACAAAAAAGCATGAGCAAAAGCTAAAGTAAAGGGAGAAGTAGAATAAGAAGCAGAAGAAGAATAAGAAGAAGCAGTAGAAAAAGAAGGAAATGGAAGGGAATAATAAAGACAAGGATCAGCACAGTACTGAGCTCCTGCTGCTGTTGTTTGTTACTGCTGTTGCTGCTGCTGTTGTTGTTGCTGCTGCTGCTGCTGCTGCTGCTGTTACTTGCTTTAGTTGGTCGCTCAGAAATATGACCTTGGCAGTGAGAGGAATCCGGTTGGGCAACATGGATCGACGCACACACACACACACATGTATAGTTACGGGTCAGCTCTTGCATATATACATATGGACAAGCGTCAAACGTCGACGGAAATAAAGGAAATTCCTGCGGCCCAGGAGTTACAGACACTATAATGTAGGTTTCTAAAGTAAATCGGCTGACTCTTCTGCCTATCTCTCTCTCTCTCTCTCTCTCTCTCTCTCTCTCTCTCTCTCTATCTATCTTACTTTTTTGGTCTCTTTCTCATCGGATTACGTTTGCCCTTTCAAAATTTTATCTCTTTTTATTTAAAGACTAATAAATTTATGATTTTTTCAGTCTTCTCTTTTTTTTTCTCTTCGAGCACAGTTAATTGTAGCAGTTGATGTTGAGTGATTCAATCCTTGAGAATCAGGTTTATAAGGAAATATTTGATCGTATAATTATGTAAGTCTACGCCAGAGAAACAAGCGTAGCAATGCATTATGGAAGAAAGTTTCGAAGTATATATTTCAATAATAATCAATGATTATATTGGCTAAGTTGAAATTTATGTCGTATTACACGCAGAGAGAGAGAGAGAGAGAGAGAGAGAGAGAGACGATGTTACTTTTTCATACTATAATTATCACTATTGTTGTTTGTAATAATGTAATCATATATAATAAACAAATAATATATGCTCGATCGGCAATACGCAAGGGCAATGATAAATCTATAAATAAAAAATGAAAATACACGATAAAGAATTATGCATATCCATGAGTAAAATGAACGTACTTGAAAAACTTAATTTTTTTTTACAAAAGAATATATAATTTTTATTTGATTAAAATATAACAAAAATACGATTTGTAATGGGAAAAATGATTTTACAAAAAAGTAGTTGAAATATCTTATTTATAATATACAAAATTTAATTAAACAAAAAACTAAACCCTTTCAATCATAAAACTCCTAAAGTTTTTCGTTGCTCGTAAAAAAATTATGTTTAATTTATTTTGATCTCATTACTATTGAAACTTTTGTATTTGTATGATGGGAAAGTTAATATCATTATTTTAATGTATACAAAAACTTTCATTTCCTTTTTTGGTATCCTTTTACTTGAATGAAGGATTACAATAAAATTCAAGAGTCATCATGGCTTGAAACATTACATTGGAAAATGAGAAATTAAATTCCTTATAACGACTCGAACTTTCTTCTTAAAATGACATTATTGCTAATTATAAAAACGTCAGTGACAAATTATTACAACGTAAATTTAGTTTTTCGTACTCCTTTTAACCGAAATTCATTAAATATCATATTAGCTTTAATTAAATAATAAATGGAATCGTATTTTAACCGAGGGGCTTCATAAATGTAATGAATCTTTGTAAAGCTTGAAAATATATTTAATTTTAACGATAAAGTAACAAAAAGTATTATCAAGCGCATATATTTTCGCATTAAATAGATCGTAATAATTAATATTATTTTTGCCAGAGTGAAAAAGAAATTGCAATCGTAAATTTAATTAAATTTAAAATATATTCATTAGTGCGGGTATATCGAATGAAAAATAAACTGATATTATGGAATAAGTTGTTTATTATTTAAAGGAGATCAGAATAAAAATTACGTAATTATAAGACTATTGTACGAAATAATGTAAATCTTTAATGAATATTCAAGACATATTATTAAATGTATTAATCATCTTGACAAATGAACATTTAATAAACAGATTATTTCGCCAATTTATTTATGCAAGACGTACATAGAGACACTCTATCATATTCTACCTAAAAACACATTTTTTTCCAAATTAAAATCATAAGTGTACCGAGTTAATAAACGATTTTAAATGAAAAAGCGCCTGGAAGATGAGCGTGAAAAAAAAAAAAAAATAATAATCATAAACAAGTAAACCACATGTTAATTTATATTTTTATTTCAAATTTTATATTAATTTTGTAATAAATCGAGTTGACAAAAAGTATTTATTATCTTATGGAATGACGTCGAATCATTTAGTGTGTTGAATTGAAAATTGAAAAATTTTTTACATTTAACATCGTATAATTTATTTATTTCATATAATTTATAATTCAAATCCATAATTCCATACGATTTTCTGTATTTTTTGGTTTATTTTCTGTGGTTATTAATTTAATTAACGAAACAATAAAATTTTGTAATTATCGGTTATAATCGTCAAAATGTTAGCTCTACGATTGTTTGGATCTCGTGATTTATGGGTTCAATTACCTTTGTTTTTCCAACGGATTTACGTATTTCTTTAATAAGCTCACGTCAGAGAAATATTTAGTATGATTGGAATTTTGTACTATGCACAATGGATATTCCTATATACGTGAAAAGACCCAATCACGAATAATCATAATAATATGGCTCTCATTAATATTGAAAGAAAGAACGAAGAATAACAAGAGTGGAAATTGTAAAGTATTTTATTCGTATTCAACGACCAAAATATCAAAGAGCTAATAAAAATGACGGGTAAAGTAAAACGGACCTTGAACAATAAAAGGGACGAAGGACAAGGCGAGCATCTCAAAAATGAAAATACTAAGTAAGAGGGTAACGGTGATTGGTAAAATAAACAAAATACTGATAACATTGCCAGGCCGATTAATGACCCTGAACGTATAATTATTAATGGCAGGGGGCGCGAAATATTGCCAATTAGATCGATTAGCGTAAAAATGAGGAGTAAATGAGTCGAGTTCTTCTCTTAAGGACAGTCCCTATGCGAGGATGATAGAGAAAGGGATATGGCGAAGACGTGTGTTAGGCCCCTGGAGAGGGAAACGCACCTGCTGCGGGCACCTGAGCGGCCCGAGGCCGTTCAACCCGTCGACGAACGCTATTCTTCCCACCACCTCCGCCTCCACCTCTCCCCACCCCTCGCCCCTCCCGCCCGTCCGTCCCCCTGCCCCAACCCCTACCCCTACACCATCTAATCCCCTCTACCGCCAATCTATCCCTCCGACCCCGCGACATCATCAGCTACTCTCTCAGTCCTCCTCTGCCTCAAAATCGTCCCAACATCGCCGTGCACTCTGAACTCACGGGAGACGTACAATTAGCAATTAACTTTTTAGACGTGTTAATTGTTCCGCGCAAAATTCAAAACGTCAAACGGTTATTGTAATAACGCATCCGCTCGTGAATTTATCATTCGGTATAATCGCACTCAAGAGCTTTGTTTTTAAAGCAAATTAGTGCCTTTCCACAGGTCTGCTATTATTTCTTTAAGTACACTGTCAATCCATTGTAATTGTCAAGTAATATATTTTTATCGTTGATGGGAAGTGTATCAATAATCGATATATGCGCGCGCGCTTGTTTAACATTTTTCTACGGTTTTTCGCCAATTTCTTCCGAATAAATTATGAAAATAAAATTCTAAAATCCTCACTAAATTAGAATCCACGTTAGAAAAAATGTGTTGGGATCATATGTAGTGGGCGATGTCAACGTTAAACTTGTATTTTCATTATAGAAAATCGCGCGATCCATTCTCGAATCCAGTTATGTAGTGGCAGGCCTAATGGCGATTATTCGGCGTATAAAATGTCAACAAGCATGTTATTTTGATAAAGTGAAAGATATATTGGTTTATTGCACTCGGTCAAATTATCGTTTCATCAGGTTTGAAGTATTTTATCCTGATAATGATCGAGGAAAGCGCTTTTGACATAATATAACAAACTTCTTACTGACTATGCGTTTTAGATAAGCCGAATTTTGTAAGCTCACGAGGAGCTAATTTTATCGTAAGTCGCAAAACTTTTTTAATCGAATTGAATAAATTACTGATCGATGTTTTGATTGGTTAGAAAGTTAGCTCGGTCGATGTACATATCGATAGAAACAAATCTATGGGGCACGCAATTATTATTGAATTCCCGTGAATTGGCTCTAAGCAACTCTGATTTGGTAAATAAAATAATAATTAACTTTACGTTTTTTCTTTTATTATTGCCCTTTTTTCTCCCACTTCAAATTACTATTACAATAGTGTTATCAATATTGGTATAATAGTTTAAATTCACGTATTCCTCGCTCATCCCACCTCTATAATATTCATATATGATTATATACTGATTATACTTAAAGCCAAAAGAAATCGTTATTCCTGTACTCTGCATTTTTGTTATTTCTTAGTATCAAAGCTATTTTATCGGTCATAATACTTCGAAAAGTATATAGAAAATAACACAATAATGAAACAAGTTTTTCAAAGTATAAAGAGATCTTCAATTATAAAAAATAAATTGCCTTGCCTCATGGGAGAATGTCGTTAAAAGTCTTTTAAGATAGAAGAACAAGTTTGACGTCTGGATCTAACGATTTAAAAGCTTGGAAAACTTTAGTAAAGTAAAATCGTCGAGTGAGAATAAATTGAAGTATTAAGATAATGCCTTGCTTTATCATTATAATAAAGGAGTCGAAATGCAAGATCCCGAAAACTTTTTCACACGACGTATAAAGCAAATAGAGAGCCACGCGACACATCTCCACACGTCCCTGCAATTTAACAATAACAATGAACAATAATAAAAAACAATAATAATAATAACAACAAACAACAACAACAACGACGACGACGACGACGACAACAACAACAACAATAATAATATCATCGTTAAGACTTTAATGTCTATTATTGAAATATGCCCCACAGTGCGCCAGTAAAAATTGCTAGCCACAACAGTTTCTTCAACTGGAAAATAATATCATCGCACAAGTCCATCAATTCTATTTTCCTTCTCTTCGGCTCATTTGTATGCGCGTGAAGATCGAAATGAGACGAGCTTAAATGGAAGAAAAGAAGCCAAGCTCCAGCTTAATACAGAGTCATACGCTCGAAATAAAACTCCCCGAGGAATCGCGACGTATCGGAATTTAGCACATCCGTGTGGACTAACAATATCCGGGTAATCGATAAGCCACAGGAGAGTCTGCGCTTGCCAACCTGTCATTCACCCCTCATTCGTGAGCCCGTCGTAAAGGAAAACTTATTGTAATTAAACCAGCATTTTCACTTTTCCGGATTCCTTCGTGTACCCAGGGATTTCATAATGCATTGCCACAAACTGATACCTACAGATGTTCGCAGTTTGTTCTTTCATTCCTTTTCAAGTTAATGGCGCGCACTCGACATCCGCCAGGCGCTTTAAAATTCGGCTTCCGCAAGTCGTCGGAATTACATTTTCAACGTCCGAGACATTGTTTTTCAATTTTCTGTCTGCGTGCGCGTGCCCATGCGCGCGTGTGTTTTGGCATTAAATTTTTGAGCTTTTGACGTTAACGTGGTATTTTCATTGATTAACCATTAATATTCATGCATTAATATGTGATTGTTGTATTTGTTATATTGATTTGACACATTGTCGATATATTTTAAAATACGTCATCATTCTAGTATGAGCGTCAGTTATAATTTAGTTAAGCAATAAACGTTAAAATATTCTTGATTTGAAAATGCGTTGAGAAAAGTAATTTAAAAACACAAAATGATTTCATACACGGTATATATTACTATTCGTATCAGCAATATTTTTAAATAACGATGTAAACGGTTTAATTATTATAAATAAACTTGTTTATTTAGTTAAAATTTTTTTTTCCCATTAATATCAAATAGTATAATTCACGTCATCAAATGTATATATCTTTTGTAAATATATGACGTCGATGCCAACAGTGAAAAATAATGCCGTTTTATTATACAATTTATTATACAATATAATTAATAAATTATTTATATACACATATGCATATGTATTATGGCAATGGCTGGTTAAGAAGTTGACGTAATATTTAATAACAATAATAATAATAATAATAATAATAATAATAACATTCCAATAATTTTCTCGAATAATTTTAAGGAAAGCTATTCCAGCAAAATGAAAATTTTGATATTATTATTTTTTTTTTTTTTATATTTATTACGAGTCATCCTAATTTCATTTGCAATTGATTTAATCTTAATGGTACTCGAAAGAAGAGTTGGCGTGTATTATTTGCTCTTAAAAATTAAATACAACCCGCATTTATTCACGAAGTTAAAATAAAAATAAGAAAATTTTGTCGCCCCAGTGTGAGAGAGCTACACGCCATCTAAGCGTGAAAAGTTCATACGCAACAAGTACCCCTAGGGCAAAGGACCAAAAGGGTGAATAAGGAGGGAAGAAGTAAAAACGAAATGGCAAGACGTAAGCCAGATGTGTGGGTGCGCGTGCGCACGCGTGCCTGCACAAAGAGGATAGCTAATATCAATAAATAGATCAAGTGATAGAGAAGAGAACGAGGAGGAGCGAGAGAAAATACTTGATCGCATGACACGACCCTTATATCGCTATCCCCAGTATCCATGACATCAACTCCCACGCAGATAGATATAGTATATACTTGTGTTGGTATACATATAGAATATTCGCGTGGCTTGGTATATATACGTAGGCTAGTTTGCCAAGGATGGAGAATAGTATGGCAACGGTACATTCATAAGAGGCTGCAAGAAGGGATATGAAAGGGAGAAAGAGAAACCAAAGAAGATAGATAGATAGATAGAGATAGAGATAGAGATAGAGATAGAGATAGAGATAGAGAGAGAGAGAGAGAGAGAGAGAGCAAGCCAGATGGAGAAAGAATAAGTCTTCGATCATGGACAACGTTCCAACAATGAGTTTGTATTGTATTCGAAAATATTGCCACGTTAGTGCATATTAGCAAGATCCTATGTTTATCAAGGATTCGTTGCAAACAATAGTTTTAGCATTATGAAATATTCCGAAATTATTGAACGTAAAATTATTCTCTCTAAATTATTTAAATTATAATAAAGTAGTATGAATTTAAAAACGAATTGATAAATACATATTTACTGCTCTATATGCATAAATTTAATGCACATTTGTACAAATATTAACAATGGACATGTATTGATTTATTTATTTGAAATTACTTAATGAAATGAACAGGTTTTATTTTAAAGAATTGATGAAATTTTGAAACTTTTTCAAATATTTATTCGATAATTAAAATTAAAATTTCTTCTTCGATTACTTATAAATAAATATTCATGATATTTTGGAAATCTATAAATAATTAATTTTTTTAATCATATTTTAATCTACTTCGGGATAAAAATATCAAGAATTTAAACAATAGTAGTTTCCTTTGAAAAATCATCCTTAACTTACAATCTAATAAATAACATTTTCTATAATAATTACATAAAGATTTTCATAGCATTATCGATCGCTAAAATCGATGATTTTCTAATTTGTTTATTTATTAAAATTATAATTTTTCGTATGTGGAAAAATGCGTATTTTTATAAATTTTATTTGCAATATAAATGGACGCATGAAAATATTAATTACATAAAGTGGGATTCCCATTGTATATTACTGCAAAAGTTTCGTATAAATAGTTTGCAAAAGATTGCGTTTATATGAAGAAATAAATATATGAACACATAAACTATTTGTATCTCGAATACAATTATGTCAGTTTTCGGATGAAATAAACTTTAAAGGCCCATAATTTTATAATAAATTTCTATATTATAGTATACGTAAACATTTTATTTCATAAACAAACTTGAGATTAAAGAATTTAATTATTGTTTATGTACGTATGATCAATTAACTTTTATTTTGATAAAGATCCTCACCAAGTATGGCAGCTTTTACGAGTCTCGGTCTCTAATACATATTTATTTGATAACTCTTGGAGTATAAAAACTAGTAAAAAAAAAAAAAAAAAAAAAAAAAAAAAAACAAAAAAAAAAACAAAAAACAAAAAACAAAAAAAAAGCAGTTTATAATAAAATTAATGTACACAGTAGCGAAGTAGTTAAATAGTAAATTTATTGTGAGTTTAATAAAATTGTATATACTACTCAAATAACATTGAAAAATTATTTGAATTTTATTTTTATAATAAAGATATGACGCTTAAAGAAAAATTGTTAAAAATAATGCGTCTTTTTTTGTCGTAATTGTTTATAAAAATTTCATAGTAATACAAAAATGGATATAATTTAAAAAAAAAAAAAAAAATAAAAAATTAATGAAAATTAAATCAATAATGAGACTGCGAAGCTAATAAAACAGATTTTTTGATAATCCTTTCACTTTAATTGCATATAGAAATTTCAATATTGTTTCATCATTATGTAAGTCTGTTAAACATATTTGCAAAAGATTTGTAATATATGCTTTTTACAATATCAGTATTCCAACGGCTATAAATCCTTTATGTATGACGATAAATTTATGATATGTAAGTACATTAAATTTTCTAAAATAGGGTCAAACTATTTGAAAGTGCTGTGTGGAGAATGTAACTTTAAGTTAAAATAAAGCAATCCACTTTACGCGATGGAAACTGAATACGGATCAATAGAATTGTGCCCCACAGTTGCTGTATAAATAAATCCAAGTAAGTCTGAACTATAATGTTATATTCGTGGGAAATATTTTTGAATTAAATTTTAAAAATAGTCGAGAGAAGCAGATTTTAGTATTTGAAAATTTATCGAATCAGTTATGTAAGATTTATGAGAATGTCGAGTCTCAATGATTATTGAGCGAATTTTTATTATTCGATACAAATTTCACTACATTGATTTTCTATTCAATACACGTATTATTGTAAAAAAATCTTCTTATTCTAATTAGATTTGAATAATATTATACATTTTTTTTTTCCATTATTTCAGCGATTATAGGGATTAATTCATTTTAATGATAATTAGAGAAATAATAGTTTTTGCCCTTTTACATGAAAATGTTTGTCTTATGCGGATTATCATCTAATACACAATTATAATAACGACAATGCTCAATACTGCCGAAAACAAAATAAATTACAAGATATGAAATTAAACAATGCACGATTAAACATAAACGTTTGATTTTAACATTATCTTTTTCATGATTAATTACGCGAATTTTTATTAATGTTATCAAGCAACATCTTGCGTGCTATTCATTATTTGTCAAATTCAGTTGAGAAAATAAATGAAACATAATTTTTCACGTCGCCGGGGTGGGGTGGGAGGGGAGAGCGTACGGTGGGGTGGGGGGGGGGAGTGTTAGGGGAAAGTTCTTTGCCGAGTATACAATAACGGAGTATTATATCACTGAACAAAAGCGTAGCAGAAATTGAATTTTTCTTTTCAACGTAATAAAGACGAAAAATCGTTCCTTCTTGCATTTCTTATAACTGTTTCATGGTAATATTAAAATGCTCGAGAAGTAAACCTCACTTCTTCAACAATTATATTGTCTATGAATAAATAATTTTATTTATTTATTTATTTATTTAATTGTTTATTTATTTATTTGTTTATTTATAATACAAAGATATAGAGCGTTTTTAATACAGTATCATTATTACAATGTCAACAGATTTTTCACAAGATCTGCCATATGAATGTTAATCCTGAAATATCCTGAAAATAAATGAATTTTCTGTTATAGCAATATCCTACATATCCATTAAAACTTTCATTTATTCAGAAGTGAAAATAAATAATGGTTAAGCTTTTATTTATGTCGATGAAAATTGTTTTTAAACCTGGGAGTACATTTTTTTTTTCGCTCCTGCCCTTTCATGCGACATAATAAGTATTTAATTAATGAATGTAAATACTTTGAAAAAAAATAAGCCAAAGCCATCAGGAAGCATGAAATAGTGCGGCATAAATTACAAATTTTACACAAAAATTATTGGGCTCGTGAGCGAAATATTCATGGAAATATTTTAATTCGACAAATTACCTGCGTTCCAAGGCAATGCGCCGAATGGCTATTTTAAATAACAAAATTACCCGACCCCCTCCCCCGCATTAACCTGCTGTATTAATTGCACCCAACATTTACTGTCATTCGTCATTATTTTTAATCAGCTGGCGAATTCGATTCGCTTCTCGCTAGAGGGCGTCGCGCTTTTCATAAAATTCGCCCTCGAAAATTCTCAGCTACGAACGAATAGTTCACCATGTTATCAACATTGGCAAGATATACGCAATGTTTACCGATGAATGACTCCCCTGCCCTCCACTCCATTCCCATTACCATCGCCCTTCCGATACGTCCCACTTCATTCTTTTCGACTTACGAGCCCCGCGAGATAAAACTGACCCCACCCTCAGCGTGCACCGTGCACTTTATCGGCGAAACTTATTTAATTAAACTCAGACGCTCCAAACAACTAAAACTATATTTACTAAAGTAATTAATTACTGTTTGGGCAAGATCGATTAGTTTCCCCGGGAGCGATATTTACCCTGTTCCCATGCAAGATAGAGTTGAGATTTGCATGTTCGGGACTGTTTGAGAATGCAATCGCAGAAGCGGCTGAGGTCCGCGAAAGCAACGGCCGACGCCCCTCGCGCTTTTTACCACCGCGGACAAACCACTGGAAATTGCCGTCAATGGAGCAACAATTATTGTTGTTGTAGTTGTTGTTGTCGTTGTTGTCGTTGTTGACGTTAATTCACGACGAGGCATTAATTATCCCTTGACACAGGTGTACCGCGGATAAGCCAAGCTAATGAGGTAATTACTCGTCTACAATGTGGTCCCGGTGGAAGCGGATCGTTTTGAGATGAACATTTTTTCAGTGATAATACATGGCTATAATACTCGCTAGGGAGGCTCGAAATAAAGAATCGCGAACGTATTTATGTAATTATAGAGGCTCGACGCGTGCTATTATTGTCTGCCGCTCTTATGTAAGTTAATAATACGAAATATAATCGAGCGGCGTTTACTATGATAAATCCAATGCCTGCTTCTATTACAGAGAGAAGGCAAATTAATCTGCAATATAAGTATATAAATATGCATGTGTGAGTGCGTGCATGCATGCGTAGAAGCAAGAAAGAAGATACTTCTTGGGGAGATGAGTCATCGTTGAAGTGTGTGCGCGTAGGCGCGCGCGCGCATCTCTGCAATTTTGCATACACAATTTTGATCAAATATGATAAGGGCCATAAAGATTGAAGATGCAAATATCATAAAGTTTGCTAATATACTTTTATTTTTTTTTTCTTCTTTCATAACGCCATTATTTAAAACTAAAATCAATTTTAATACTTTGCACTAAAAAAATTGCAAGACAAGTCAACTAATAATGGAGTATTTTAATTAAATATATATATATATATATATATATATATATATTCTGGATTGATTATAAATATTTTATTTCAATTCAGTTTTAGCTTTAAAAATAAAATTTCTAAATTTAAACAACCTCACTGCTCCCATGCTGTATATCCATTTATAAAAATAATTAATCGTAGGAACTTTGTGTTTTCTTTCTTTTTTATTCTTTGATGTATTCGATCTCGACAGGTGAAAGAAAATAATGCATTCTATAATTGAACAAGAATGATAAATGGTTTACAATAATAATAACTTGCTTCCTTAATTTCAAATTTACTTTTTTATGGTAAGTGTATTTATCGCAAGTATTATTTGTTAACATTTTAATATGCATATCTATTGTTGCAAATAGCATTATTAACGGGAATATTGTGAAATAAACTTGTGTAATATAAAATTGTTATTTAATGATACCTGTGACTTTAATTATAACGTGATGACAATTTTATTTCTTTCCTCTACATATTTATCTGCATTTTAATGACCTAATTATGATTTCTATAATTGTACATTCGTACAAAAAAAAAAAAAAAAAATAAAAAAAAAAAAGGAAAGAAGAAGAAGAAAAGAAAGAAATAGTACGCATGGCTTTGCCATTTTTAGTCATGATACACGCTATCGATCAAATATAATTATTACGCAATTAAAAGCGAGTATTATATTTTTCGCTTATATCACGAATTAAAATATAAAAATAGTCTATATTAATATTAATGAAGCGAGGTTCGATTAATATTAACATTTTACGGTAATACTTTTGATAATATTGTTATTATGTATATAAGTTATTATCATTGAAATCAATTTATGCACAGTCAATAAATAGATTATGTAAAATATAAATAGATTATGTAATCAACTAATCACATCAAGTAGAATACAATGTTGAATGTATTTACTTCACGGTATCATTAATTTTCAGTTTTTTAAATTAAGCATTATCGTTATAGAAGCACGCTTGGCTACAAAATTTCATCCATAAATCTAGTTTCATACTGTTTTAGTCTGAGGTGCATTAAAATGTACACGTACGAGTATTAATCTTGACAATAGTGAAAGTTGAACTTGTCTAATGGTTTTCAAAATGCTCGTTTCGAAATCATTGCGAATTCAGCATTTATAATTAGATGATATGATTTGTTTTTTAAGGCGTTGCTTTTAATTGGATGTATTCAATTATGCAATTTGAGAAAGTAGGTTTCATGAAAAATTTCTCCTATTTTATTATTAAATATAAAATCACACTTTCCTTTTAGACAATTGATATTGAAATCGTTACCCACATAGCGCACTACTTGACTATTATTCTTACTCAACTACTTTCGACAATTTTAACAACAATGCTACATTACCTCAGCCAAAACAGTGTAAGTAATAGGCGATTATGCTGAATTTTCTGCAATACATAATTTTTTGTCAATAAATTTCCTTCTCTTCCCTCGTATTTGCATTACAAGAGAATTATTGAACATTTAAAAAAATGGAAAGAAAAATGCGTTTTAATTTATTATTTGAGAGAAATTATAATAGTAATAATTATAGTAATTATGAATTAAATTTCTAAATATATAGCTTTTTCATGCAAAATGCTATAGTTTACATGCAGCGGTGAGGCGTGTAATAATTTTCAAAGAAATTTTTCATTCTACTGTAAATGTATTTTATGGGAGATTAATTCAGAAAATTTTCAAAATTTAAATGCAATAGAGGGCGAATTGCCGTTAAAGACAAACCACTGTTTGGATAGATATTTTATATTGGAAGGAATATTATATTCTTAAAAGAAGAAAGTATTTTTAAGGAAAGCTTAGGCATCTGACTTGTGAAAATAATTTAGATTTCTCAAATGAAAGTAACACGTCGGGAATAGTAAATATAAAAAATATACGTAGTTTTGAGCAAAGCTGAATAATCAGTTAAAATCACAACGAGTTATTACATTATAGAAAGTTTAGCAAACTGAAATGTAATGCAAGCGCAAACATTTATTTAGATAAGAGCTTAAAAGACACTTTGAATGTTTCATTCTGTAGTAAACAAAAACACTAAAGAAAGTAGAGGCTCGTAGAGTATTGTGTAGTGGAAGAGAGCGAATAGCAAGAGACACTTGCAACTATTCACTTGAGAGCCGGATTACCGTCAATTTATAAAATGCTTATCATAATTTACTAGTGAAATTTTATTGTCATAAATTTTCCATTCAACTAAGAAGATAAATTTTTAATATAAAACGTTATCTTGTTTCGTTAAAATATTATAGTTAATATATTGCGAAATTTCAATAGTAAAAAAAAAAATGCTTTAGCGCGATAAGAAAAGTTAAATTAAAATAGCTGATTGATTATTCCATATGAATTTATTACATAAATAATCAGTTAAGTTAGAAAATTGCCAAGCAATTAAAAAAAAAAAAAAAAAAAAGAAAGGAAGAAAGAAAGAAAGAAAAAAGAAATATTACAAAGATTAGTTAATGAAGCTATTTAATGAATAGAATAGCTTATGTACCGTATGATAATTCAAAATGCAATCAATTGTTAATAACTAATATATTAATAATAATATAACATTATATCGCTTGCCATTATTTCTAATTTAAAAAAAATTTTTTTTTTTTTTTTAAATTTATTCATATTTTCATTAATTAATTAATCCTTTGTAATGCATAAAAATAACAATATTATTCAAGTAGAATTACCCGATCGTCTATAGTCTTTTAAATTAACTTTCTCAAATGTGAAAAACCTGCTATATTTATTTCTCTATAGTTATCCGAAAAACTGAAATATTTTATACCGAAATATAAAATCTAATCAATAGCTTATTTTGTCGCATTATTTTATATAAAATATATGAAATTCTTAACGGTAAAATTAAAAACATTTGAAATTCCACTTCTTAAGAATTTACGTAACATAAAAACGAAGTAATGGAATGATTTTTAATATTTATTTAATTTCAATGTAGTAATATTTTTTATTAGAAATCAAAAAAAAAAAAAAAAAAAAAAAAAAAAAAAAAAAAAAAGAAGAAAAAAAACGTTGATACTTTTATATTATATAAACGTATATAATACAAGCAGCGGTTAATAAAAAGAAATGTAGTTTAAAAAGTGTCGTATTTGTATTAATTTAAAAATTAAAATAAACCTAAGTACGGTAGGGTAATGGAATAGATATCGATTTTATTAAAAGTTTGATTAAAATTAAAAAGAAAAATGTAGATGCCTTGAAAAATACAAAGACCATTTACCATGGAAAATGCATTAATTACTTTTGCACGAAATTTCTCTTATTACGTATTCGTCTATTCTGTCCTTTCTTTAATAAATTTCATCAAATGCCAAGGCAATAATAGCTCTAGGAGAAATATGATTTTTCGAAGCAAATCGATTTATAAGATTTACAGCTTCTTATTTCCTTGTTTTGTTGAAAAATCAAAATAAACTTTTGAGAAGAATTGCCAGTGGCTGTTACAATAACTTTAATTTCTTCCTACAATGCTCATTTATTTGCAATTATATTTATAACTTTACGATTGCCTTTATTACTATGTATGAGAAAAGAAAGAATAAAAGAAGGAACGAATGAAAGAAAAAGGAAGAAATATTAGCCGTAGCGATGTTGCCGACGTATATCGAACCAACACATACGCGCGCGCAAAGCTAGAACCAATACATCTTAGGGGCATTACAGGCAGTCGCCACCAAGTAAGTATGCGTTTTAATTGGAAAAAAGATATAATTTTTTGCTGATTCTCTATTTATGCATCTTCAGCCCCGGCGGAATTATTTATTGACGGATATTAATGCGAGGTTATGGGGCATTGGCCGACTGATAATCGCAACATTATCGCAATAATTTAGACCGCCTATGATATTTTGCGTGTATTTTCGCGATAGATGAAGAGGATGTGACACGATGATGTGGAATCCATTGAGTGGCCGATAACTAATGTTAATTTCTCATTTAACGTTCTGTAAATGGAAGGTAGTTTGTGTATATCAGTTTGATAAGGATAAGGAAAGGAAGGAGTCGCGAGCGACGGAGAATAATCTATTGGCATTCATTTTAAGTTGATTAAGCCAAGATTTGTTATTTTACGTGGGCTGTGATTTTTCTTTTCTCTTTCTCTTTTTCTTTTCTACTTTTCTTTTCTTTACTTTTTTTTTTTCGTTTTTTTTTTGTTTTTGTATTTTTTTATTTTTTTTTTGTTTTTTTTTTCTTGTTTTTGTTTTTTTTTTTTTTTTGTTTTATACTCTTTTTCGAGCTCTCGGGCATATTCGATTTTACGATCTCGATAACCGAGGTGACGCTGCTCGTAGACATATTTTAAGATTGACTTGAGCGCCCTCTGTCGCACGCCCGTGTACTTACCTGCGCATTACTTTGTGTCGAAAGTTTGAAAAGAGTATGATGATATCACGTGATACCGTACTTTGTAAAGGTAAAAGTTTTCTCGGCAATAAAAAGCTCGGTGGACGTGAGTGGTGTAAATGACTATACTCTATAGAAGAGCATTGATAAAAGAGTCGCTGTGAAATAAGAACGAGACAAAAGATAAACGAACGAGGCTCGATAAGTGTCCCACCTACCATTGATGTCCGACAGTCGAATTTTACAGTTGCTTTGGATCTAAAGAGCAAGATTTTGGAATTTGGAATGAATGAAACAATGACGATATAACGGTTCTGTTAGTGGCTCGTGAAAATAAAAAAAAAAAAAAAAAAAAAAAAAAAAAAAAAAATCAATTTACCTCTATTGTCACGACGTATCCTATTGAGTTGTATTCATTATTAAGCGACGGACGTTAATTAACTAAGAGTTCCGCTAGACTACATTAATTTACTATAGCTTCACTTAATTTTGTCATAGATATTTGTTGAAAATGTTTAACCACCACTGTGAATAAATATTATTTAAACAGCACATAGTATTTATATAATCAATATTCATACTTACACTCATGCTAATACACTTTATGATCGAGACACTCTTATCATCCTTAAAATCCTAAAACAATCGATCAAATTTTTTTGAAATCCTAATTAAAACAAATCACCGTAATTTAGCTTAATGGTATTACCATTTTCTATTTAGTTTTGTTTTCCTACATCCAGGCAGAGCTTTTGCATTAAGTATATAATCGAGGAAATGGAAAATTGCCCACGAGAAGAATATCTAGTTTAAGATGATTAATTATTATAATTAATTTAGAATGTTCATCTTGACAATTTTCTAATTTAAGTGATTTTTAATAATATTATCTAAAATTACTTGTGCATTACTCGACAAGAATATGTAATTTACTGTATAAAGTTTATAATAGAGGTCCAACAGTCGTATTTTAAAGCTAACTCAGATTTATTTAAATCACATTTTGTAGAATATGCAATGGATTAATAATTCATAAGGAAAATCTTATCTTATATGTACGTTTTCATATTAAACCAGAGAATAATTATAAATTTCAGTTATCTATTAATTTATTAAAGACATTTCAATTTAATATATTACAATATTTATTATGATAAAATGAAATATATGTACATTATAAATGAGTTATCTTAGAAAAATTAGATATATATATATATATATATATATATATATATATAAACAATTTTTAGTCTTATTTAGATTGCTTATTTAAGTAGTGTAAGTACTCTCCATATTTTATATTATATTTAAGGAAAATCTTATAAATTATAGATACCAGTAGGTTGATATTATACATTTAAATTACTAGATGTCAGTTAAAATCAGCTAGATATATAATTGAAAAGAAAAACCGATACTCAATAAAGTATAATTATGATAAAAATTTTTAAGAATTTATATGAAGAAAATTGTAGAAATCTAGAGCTTCAATTAACGTTTTCTCAAAACGCATTGCTACACTCAATTACTAATTGCATTTAAATTGTAAAAAATATTTATGACATATTATTAATTAAAAAAAAGAAAAATATATATATATATATATTCATACATATTTTAACAATTGTAAAATAATTTACTACATTGTATTTTGCAAATTAGTCGATTCGTCAGCTATTGTGCGAATTGCAAGCCAACAGACTTCATTTCCTTAATGGTTTGCGCAGTAATCTTAAAACTTCAATAGAGACTACGACATTTTTTACGTAACTTTCAGGTAAACTTACATCAACCTGACATTTATCTTTCTCGTGTGTTGTATTGTCTGCACAAGATATCGATTATACTTGTACGAGATAGATAATTTAAAATAATATATAACGAGTTTCCCACTGTTTGTTTAATGACTTTTCATCTGCAACTACCTTTATCTTTTCGCGAATTCATGCATTTCATACAAAACATTATTAATTATTAAATATTGATTTCCATACTGTAAGCAATTATGAAATGTAGTTTTTTTTTTATTTTTAAATCGCTTTCTGTATTTTGCTTCAAATATTTTCATTACATTAGAATTATAATATGCTATTAAACAATGGAATATTGAGAATGTAATAATTATTATTTCATGATAAGTATATTTGTATTATTTCTTGTTAATAAAACTCAATGAGAATCTATAGAGACAAGTTTTAATTGTATTATATTAATAATATCTAATTGAAACTTATTATTGAGTTCTTGCATAGTAGTTGTATATTTATTGAAATTAAATTTCTGTAATTTTGCTTTCCAATATGATAATATCGATGTGATTAATTCTGTGAATTTCTTTAAATTGAATCCCTTATTTTACCATTATTGTTTTGTATTATATATATATATTACACGTATGCATTCTCTATATTCCTTTATCTTTTATATATATGTATTTCCATATGAACTATTGAGCATATTATTTATGATTATTAGAGCGGCTATTATTATTATTATTATTATTAGATCTATTAGATCGGCCAAAAATTCTTAATAAAATTATTTCTTTAAGAGAAGTTAATGGAATTAAATAAATTCAATTTTATATTACCAAGCTTATAGCTTATATAGCTCATTCAAATCATTGAAGTACTTGTAAAGTAGATTAAAAAAAAAAAAAAAAAAAAAAATTACGATTAAAATTACTTACAAAGTAAAAAAAAAAACATAATATATCTCACACAACAATTCTATAGTTAAAAGCGCAGTGATTATTCAATTTTATGTTGCTTTATTAAATATTTCATTATATTTAAAATTTCCATATAACTAGTTATATTAATTCTTTTGAATTTAAAAAAATTACAAAATATCTTGATGAAAAAACAAGAAACGCTGAATCATGAAAGCATTAGATTAAATTTAAAATTAAAGTCGCCGTACAGATATGGGATAGAAATATAATGAATTATTATTGGGAATGAAATTTAAATGCATATTATTAAAACTTTATTATTGATATTCAAATTATAATGAAATTACACGAACTATAAATTCTTATAAATTATTTTTAATGCTTTTATTTATTTAAAAAAAACATTTTTTAAGCATTCACGAAGAAACATTATACACCTTTTTGTTCTCATTATGACACTGAAAGAATTGAAGATTTACTTAACGAATGTACATAATTTTCAAATGGGATTTTTATTTTAAAATATTTCAAGAACTTTTATTATTGTAAGGACAGGCGACGTTAGAATACTATAAACATAAATTACAGAGAGAAAATATAGAATTTCCGAATATATATATATATATATATGAAGCACGTAAGAAAGGTTAGTATATTTCTTTCAATTTAAGAACAGAAGAATACATTATTCAGAAACAAGTTAAGTAATTTACATATAAAGTAACTTTAATTTCATATTGTCAATAGGTTTTAAAAAAACCTTATAAAAATATTGCTATTTTTTATGGAAGAAACGAAAAGGAAACAACATTGAAAATACAAAGGTATATATTTATCAGTGTAGCAAAGCAAGATGGAGAAAACAGATGTTAAATACGGAGAAGTAGCAGACGAAGAATAAGAAGAATAAGAAGAAGAAGAAGATGATGATGAAGAAGATGTAAGATGAATAAGAAGATGAAGATGAAGATGAAGATGAAGATGAAGATGAAGAAGAAGAAGTGAGAGAAGAAGAAGAAGTGAGAGAAGAAGAGCGAGAGAAAGGAGAGTAAAAATGCAAGACAAAGGGAGACTGAGTGAGAGGACGAAGGGTTTTACAAGTGCAATGTGCTGGGAGAGACCGACAGTTGGTCGCCAGCTGGGAAGCAGAGAAGAGAAAAAGACCTTCCAAGTCTATACACTGAATTTTATTTCTGTCCTCTTCCGTCTCTTTTTAATTGCAAAGATTTTTATTTGCGGCGTATAAATAGTGCGCCTTAGCTCTTATTTTGAATTTCACGCTCTTAGAGATATCGCGCGCTCGCGTTTCCACTTTACAAACTGAGCTTACATTTGTAAATAAATTATTAAAATGGATTGTTATGTTTTAGCGTTCAAGCAAATGATTAGTGAATTAGCTTAAGCTTATTATTTTATCTAACAATCTACATCTAAATGATTCCTCGCTATTATTTGCAATTTGTTTATTTATTAATTTTAAAATGCTTTGTTAATGTGCGATTTCTAATTTTACACACGCGCGCGCGCGCACACACACACATGTATATATATATATATATGAAAGTATTTCTCGTTCTCACAATTTCATGCAATTATGAATTATAAAACTTACGTATAATATTATCACAGACATCGTGTTATGTCCTTAAAAATTATATATTATGAGATATCTAGACCATTCGTTATGCATAAATTTATTATGCTTATGATAATACTTACCTTGTAAGCGATTATTATATGCATTAGTGACTGTAAAATGGTTTTTCGAACTATCGTCGTATCATCGGGTTACGTAAGATATCATTTGTCCTACTTTGTCCTTAAAGTCCATTATTTCACTAGAATATTCGATATGTAAGAAATATGTAAGAAATATGTAAGAGATAAAGGGGAAGATGAATAAACCGATAGAGTGTTTGCATATGTATGGATGGATAATTTTCTAAGAGAAGAGAAAGTGTCATAGTATGGTTTATTGAACGTTTTTATAATAATTATTTAGCCCAATTATAATTATAGTTGTCAATGCCAAATATAATAATTCCCATTCAACATTTATATTACAACTATTATGTGACAATAATTAATAATTCCATTTTATCCGAATGAATAATTCTTATTATAAAAAGCAACTTAAATTCGCATTCATAAAGAATAAATAATGAGGGCATTCGTATGATATGCACTAGTTTTAAAGGCATGATAGAAAGGATCGACTGTTTAAACTAATCTATTTAAATGATAGGATAATAATGTCAATGATGGAAACAATAAACTGCGCACACAAGCACAACATTTGTATGTCATTATTTAAAATATACTATTAATAAAATAATCCGGTAATATGCGATTGTTATATATATATATATATATATATATATTTGTGTTTGACTTTTTGCATCTTTTCATTTTTTTCCTCTCTTTTTTCTAATATATAAATCTCGTAAAACATGATAGATCTTAAAAAGAATATTGTCGTACTCTCGGTTAAACTCGATTAAGAAATTCAGAGGAAAGTTTAGGATTTCCAAATGAATGCTAAAATATTATTAATACGTTGAATGTAGATTTGGAATATTGAAACGAAATAATATAATTGCGATGATAAATTACACATTAAGATTGAATAATTCTAATCTTTATTTATTATTATGGATTACACGTGAAGAGAAAAGGAAAGAATTGATAAACATTAATAAAGTAGCGAATAATGATATCCCGAGTGCGTATTCGGAAAATGCTGCATTTTTATCATTTCAATAGTTGAAAAATATTTGAAAGATAGAGGTAGGTATTCTGATGACGAGGAGCATATTCAAAGTAACGCGAGGCCAACTTCAAAGCAGTTTCAGAAAACGAGTTCTAAAAGTACTTGAAAGAAGGGAAAAACTGCTGGCATTCGTTTATAGTGCCCGAGAGGAAGTACTTTGAAGAGAAACGCGTTACTATTTCTAATAAAAACAGCCACTTTACCATATTTAATTAATGTACAAAAAATGTAAATTATAATGTGCGTGTGCGTGCGTGAGTGTCTGTATGTACATATGTGTGTGCGTGCGTGCGTGAGTGCGTGCGTGCGTGCTTGCGCGCGCGCGCGCGCGTGTGTGTGTGTGTGTACGTATACGTATATACATGTATTATACGACAACAGTGTATAATACTAAACTGTATTTTTACGCTGGAATATATGTACATAATAATTTCGTAAAAGAACGTTATTTTTAGATACATTCCTTGATAATGATAGCCAACCGCGTAGGTCAGTGATAATAACATACATAATCTAGTTCCATATAATAAGGATTTCTTATAATAAAGACAAAAAAAAAGCTTCCACACATTGTCTTCAATTGTAATTATCTCGAATATCCTTATTTGATATTATTCCTTAATTATATCAGGTAGTAAATTAACTACTATTTGAGGCGTGTACCGTATATTCTCGGTAATGCATTTTCCCGGATATAAGACACTCAAAGTCAAAAGTGCGAAGGAGAAGAGCGACAGAAATACAAAATGCCTTTCACGGTGCATCATCTCGCCATGTAATCCTGATAAACTTGCACACAATTTCACACTTGTACACTAAATGCCAGACAACGAAATTTATAGGATTAATCGGACCAAACTCAATTACACGGTTAATTTATGTAAGTTTGTTTCTTATTGAATTTTAATAATTCAACTCTAAAATAAAAGTTGTCTTTTAACATATTTATATGGCGAATTGGTATGTGAGCAGAAACGTAAAATCATAAGGCCATAATTCGCGAATTAATGTATTTATAATCGCTATTTCTGCCATTATTCAATGATAAATTGATATGAATATAATTCATGTTTAAGAAAAGTAAGTAGTGGTACAACTAAGTATTACAACTATTCGATAAAATGAATTCGAAATCAAAGCTTATTTATTAACTACATACTGTAATCATTCACTTCACTCTAATTATTTAAATTATCAAAACGAATGCGTTATATTTTTATGAATTCTCGTGATATATGCAATATTTGCATGGAAATTAAAAAAAAAAAAAAAAAAAAAAAAAAAAAAAAAAAAATGAAGAAAAAAAATCACCCGTTTTGAAAGCGAAGTAAAATAAAATTATAAATAATGACTATATAGAAAGCCTCACCTTTCAATTTTGTAATAAATAAATTTCATTTTATACTTTAATTAAAAGGCTTTTTACTTGCGTATGTTTATGATTTCGGATTTGTATATATAAATAACGAGTACGCGTAAATAATTTACCCATTTATCCTACATAAAATAGCAAAATAAAACTTACGTGACAGAGCACATTCGCTGGAATTATTTATTCTGTAACTTACCTGCAACAAAGGAATAATATAAGCTTTAAAACTTCATATAATTATAAAATTCAAACGATGAAACATAAGAATTCATTCAAACATAAGAAGATTCGCATATCAGATTCATGGAATAAAAAGTTTGTTATTATTCATAACTACTGAGAATCTGAAATCGCTGAAATCGCTGAAATCGCTGAAATCTGATGTCGCATATTATTCATACATTTGCTCTCGTAATAAAAAATAAATATTTTTCTGTATTGTTAAAGTGGGCGATGGATTATCTTGAGGAAGTAAATGAAAAGAATCATTTGTTATTTACGATTCGATAATGATTCGAATTAGTAAGATATTACATATACTTATACATTTAATATTATATATTCTAAAATTAAATAAATTAAGTTTGAACATATTTAACTATTGATTACTGCATAACGACCATGTATAATAATACACATAATATATGTATATGTGACACTAAGGACACTAATGCTGTTTAAATTTCAATTAAAAAAATCACATACTATATGACAAAAAATTTTTCTCTTTTAATACGATATTACATATTTTTTATAATAAACGTATTTATTTCCATTATTTTCTTCTAATTCTTCTAAATTTACACGATACTTACAATATAATGGTAATATAAAACGATTCATTCAGCATAATATTATTATCATCTTTTTATAATTTGCAAAATAATTATTGATTAAGAAAATATGAAAATTAATGAAATACTGAGCGTACATTGTGTTACTCCCAATAACATTATCCTAGTGTAATACTCTGTACATATATTTCTATCCAATAACGAAGCTTTTAAACATCCATTAAAAATCTTGATAAGTTATAATGGATTTGATTATGCCTCTATCAGTTTTCAAAGAGTGAATAATTCACATAATAATGTTAAGAAAATATGTATAATGAATATTGTATGGATTTATCGTTTTATCGTTCAAGATATTATAATTTTTTTTTTCTTTAGCTTATCCATCGTCATCGTCGACATCATCGACATCATCATCATCATCATCATCATCATCATCATCGTTAATTTAATTTAATATTAATGTTATACAGCAACTTTGAAATTTGTGATACTGGACGACTCTTACTACGGGGAATAGACAAAATCTAATTACCAAGTATTTCATTAAGAAATACAACTACTTTACTGTTAAGGCTTCTGGAAATTATATTAGTAATGTCTTGACTTCTATTTTTCCAAATGGAATGAAAATCGATGTACTTTCAAACTAAACTTTTTACATCATATTTCAATTATTTTGAACTGATTTTAATCGACAATGACTAATGTTAGTAATAAACGAGTAACAATGTAATAACAACAAGAACTGCTTGAAGTTGACGTTAAAACATTATAACATATTGTACTTCAAAACTCTCTATATCAATATTTGTTCATGTACTTTTCATTACTTTTGTAAATCTCGCAATTATCCATTGCTTGTAGTTTAAAACAATTATAATAATAATTAATTCCTCGAGTTTTTTCAAATGTCGCGTTTCTATTACGCAGCTAATAATACAGTTTCTATTAAATGAGATGTCTTAAAGAATCTATATAAATTATTTATTCATTCGCCTGCAGTACGGCGTCGGTAATTTTGAAAGTTTCAACGTATGCATTACAATGTTTACGGTGCGTGGTCGGTAACGTAGAATTTCATCGAATTTTACGCCTCCATTTCCTTCGAATTAGCATAATTTTACGGCTTTGAGTGAAAGAATCGATCGTTATTATCGAGATGAGAAGTAACGACATCACGGGCTTATTCGAAGACAAATATAGAAAAATCTCTCGTAATTATCGTGTCATCGGCATTAATGACGTTTCCCTTATAAGGCATATTCGATAAATAAATAAAAAGTAACAAAAAGCGATAACAAAGGGAGAGAGAAAAGAAAGGAGAAACGACCACCACCACCACCACCACCACCACCACCACCACCACCACCACCACTACCCTCCAAAAGAAATCTGCTCTAGTTACAACTCAATTACGACTATTTCACCATCCGCTCCGCCGTTAATTTGCCGTTAGCGAGGCGCCTAATTAGCGCGTCGTGTTGGATCAAAAACGCGACCGCCCGCAGAGAGGAATGACTGCGGCGATCAACAAGTGGCTCATGATTTCGTCAGCGGTCGCGGCGGTCCTTCCCATCGGCTTTTGTCACCGGCCGACACACCACCCACCACGCACCGTCGCTAAAACGTTCGGATCCTCTCGCTCCCACTCCAACTCCCAGTCCCACTGCCACACGCGCGAACTGGCACTCCCTTAATCCCCGACCGATAGTTTTCGCAGACCCGCGAGCGTGACATTGACACCCGAGGATTACTACGCTAGTGGCCGATTGATGACTACGGGTTGACCTCTGATTGACTTTGGTTTTGCCGCTACACGCAAATCGATTATTACCGTCGGTAAAAAGACTGGGGGTTGCGTGTATCTCGACCTTACGATGTTTTGGCCTTTTGTTTCGGCTGGAATATTTGGAATTTTTTAAAGGCCCGTGTCAACATCACTTTATGTCGCATTATCAATGTTCATCCCCGACGCTACTTAACATTTCTTTTCTCTCTAATGAATATAAGCAGTGCAGTGTCGTGACAGGTGGATCGATGTTTTATCGATGGAAAAAACAAAATATCGAAGCATTAAAATGATACTTGAGCGTATAAATTTATAATTTATAGTAAGAATTGTTTATTGTTTAATGTAAGATTTTTTTTTTATTTTTTTTTTTTTTTTTTTTGTATAAAAAGTATAGGCCAATGAGTTATTTTCAATTTGATGATTCTTATCGTCGAGATCGTATGGTTATTAATTATTATAGGCATTACTTATTGATCAAATAATGTAGATGGTTTGTTGATAATAACAAATGTTAAATGTTTATTGAATTTTTAATAGAAAGGCTCATAGTGGGAGTGAATTATAATACGTACATGGAATAATTACACTAGGAAATAAAATGAATTTTCTTCGTTTTAATCAAATAATTCAATGTCAAAATTGGATATAGCGATTATTATCGTACAATTATTAATATTAACATTACAAATATTGGTTTATAATAAATTAAAACTTTATATAAGATAAGCTACATTGGCTTTATAAGTTTTAATAAAATCATAATTCCGAATATCACATTTTATCCTGTCCTATCCTATGTATATATATATATATATATATTATTAAAATTTTTTATTGAAATTGTTAAAGGAATTCAAAAGCATTTTTATCATGCCATCAAACATTACTTTTAGTTCGAAAATTTGTATATTAAAACGAGGCTTTTCTTCCCAAGAGCTCTATTAAATGATCTTATCTTGAAATTTATGTCTCAACTGTCATCATTAAAACTGTCTGGATAAAATATTCATTCGAAATTTCGAATTGACCAAAATGCCATATAAAAATAAAATATTTGAATTAGAAAGCATTTTATATTATCAATTAATATTCCATTCAGTTGAAACGCACATTTCAATTGATTTCATAAGGACAAGATGTTTTTTATCTCAACACTAGCGACGCAGCAGCAGTGAGAAATGATTTGAAAAATACTCCATTAATAAATACATATCAAACGTCTCCTCCCCGTATGTACGGCCTTGTTCCATTGGATATTTATTTGAGATTATGACTATTAATGGAAATTTTATTTTAGTTTTATCGAGTTATAGTTTAGAGTCTCTTAAGTGACATTTAGATTATCCGTGTATTTATTTGGCATAAATCTTTTGTATAAATTCACAATGGCTTTCACTATATCTGAATTCTAAATATTACAAATTGCACTTAATAATCTTACATAGCATTAGCGATGCGATCATCAAGCTCATTACACATTTAAAGTAATTTTTTCAAGACTTTTACAACGATCGACGGCAAGACATCGCGTCGGCTTGATTTGATCATCGACCTCTTCCCTCTTAAGGGCACGCATATCCTTTATCTTTTTCCTTACGGTATCCAGCAAAGGGCCGATCCTCTCTTCGGCTTATCGAGCCAGGGAACATCGACACTGATGCAATTAGGCCGCGGTTTATTGGCCCGTTTGGACGAAGCGCGACGCGTTATTGCAATCGGTTCGACAACCGAGTGGACGGAAAGCCTTGGATGATTTTATTGCGGTTCCGAGCGACAAGATTTTACATCCTGTAATATCAACTACACGTGTATTTATAATTGCTTTGGCTGTATTTATTTTCAAATGAAGGATATTTACAAACTGCCAAATGTAATAGGATTATAATTTCTATTCGTCTTGTCCTTAGTATCCGTTATGTTTGCAATTGGAATGTTAATATTCAATTTAATATTAATGGACTTCAGTGTCACTCGACGTTTATGTTACGGAATTCAATTACTTGTGTTTTCGCAAAACTAAATTATTATTATATTCACGAATAAATTAGAGCGGATTTAATTTACTTCTTCGATTGATATTCAATTTCATTATAAAAATGCGAAGAGAAGGATATTTGATATAGGATAATTTTTATTCCTAACACATTGTATTGCCGATGTTGATAGTTTCTCGATAATCCAATAATATTTGCAACGCACATAAATACATTGTGTATATATAATGGTTTATTGAAGATAATAAATTATACGGCTTGTAAAAATAAACATTAACACAAAATGCAAAAAAAAAAAATAGTAAGTATTACAAAAGTGAAGCGACAATATTGAATTTCAACGACTTTCTAATCTTATTTTACTCCTGACAATTCAACGAGCTGTCGTGCTAGTTTTACTGACATGATTATACGTACTCTGAAAACTCTCTTGAATTTAACTTAAACTGTTGATTTCTAAATTTCTAACGAATAAACTAAAATATATCAGAAAATTTTTATTAAAAATACGACATATCGCTCTATTGAATCTTATGATAATTAAAATCAAATAATAAATAGTAATTTCAATTCCGTCCCCACCCCCACCACCACCACCACCTCTCATTTAATCTATATTATGTAACTCGTAATAATATTGCTATATAATGTTTGAATAAATGAAACGTTCCGGGTTACAGAGAATTGATTTTCTAGGCATTCCGTTACAATTCATATTTGGAATTCATTAAAGATTAAATATACATAAATATACATTCGCTATGAAAGATAAAAATGGATCTGTATTAAAGGTATAAGAAGAAAACGATTTATTTCATGTAAAATTCGTAACAACGTTATGTAAATGACATGCATCGTTAAAATAATTTTTATTATGTACATTACTGATAAATGTCGCAAAAATATCCTTATTTATCGTTAAATAGCGAATAAAAATGTCAATATAAAATTACCTTATACAATATAATTATCTTATTTTTATAGTACAACTCTTATGAAATACATATGAATTATATATAATATTACGTTACGTACTAGTGGAAAGAGACGAAAAATTGTCATTCATATGCTATAATTGACAGTCTACAAGACAACTAATTTTAAAAAATAAAATTTTTTACTTACACAAGTTATATTTAAAGAAAAATGTGATACAATTTGACATGTTACTACTACGTATGAATACGTGTATACACGCGCACACGCACACGCACACACACACACACACACGCACACACATATAGATATATAATTTTTTTACAATACTAATGAATAGTAATAGGAATTCGTTTATTTTTCTAGTTGAAGTAGCGCAGTCGTAGAGAGATAATTTATCCTTATTTATTTGCGTTAGCATAATAGTTTTAGCATTTTTTTACATATAGAAATCCGACACTAATAGTTTATTATTTAGAATACTTAAAAAGTTAGAACAAATAATACTGATTAGTGAAGTGAAATAAGTTTGAATAAATACTTGTTTTACTTTTGTTGCTTTACTGATCTTCGAATTTCACGTTTCACGTTGATTTAAGTGCTAATTAAGATAGATCGTTAATTAATTCGAATAAGCTAACATAAGCTTAAATAATAATTATTAATTTTATTTATATTGCGAACATTTTAATAACTTATTTGATTTAAGATTAATTTCATGAAATTATAGTACAAATAAAAATTATAATGTTTAATAATATTGTTCAATATTATAAATATATAACAATTTAAAATTAATGAGATACATTAAAATGGGTATAATTCTTTTCCAATAAAATGTTTAAAACAATTATATAAAGTTATAATAAATATTACCACAAAAACTAATAAATAAAACCTACTAAATGCAATAACTCAATGATTGATTATTTTTCGTCGTCTACTTTGAAATAATTTTATTTTCCCATAAAACTTATGTTAGTATATCTCACTATCTTATTCTATTGCTGTTGATTAAATGTGTATGCACGTGCGTGCGTGTGTGTGTGTGCGTGTGTGTGTGTTTGTGTTTGTGTTTGTGTGTGTATATATATATATATATATATATATATATATATACACGAGTGTTTGCTCGCGTATTTATTTAGGTGCACATGCGCATGCATGTCAGTATTTATGTATGTGCGATGTTGGATGTAACTAAATCAGCGTTACGCTCAAAATTTAATGTAGTGGAACATATTGCAATCTCCATATATTCATATATATTTATTTGTTTGGAAAATAAATTTGAATTTATAAAAAACTTAACATGACTCCTTTGATTTCGCAATGTGAAAATGAATGACAGATTAATTGATTAAATTGTATATTGAATTTGAAATGAAATTTAGCTATTGGAAGAAACTGGCGTTTAACTAATGAAGTTTATTCTACTTAAGTTTATTTATTAATAATTATTTTTACGAAAAATAAAATTGCTAATTTTGATAAAAATACAATATTATCAATACGTTTGATACGCGTTAATTGGCCGTAGAATTCATCTTTTTAGAATGTAATAATTGAAAAATTGTCCAAGATAAAAAGATTATTTATTGGCTTAGAAGAGAATTGTAAAAGGCTTAAAGAGGAAATTTTGTAATCGTACACATTATTCTTATTTACAAAAACTTTTCAAAAGCATATTTCGATATGGGAGGTTATATTTTGCATTTGAAGGTTATATATATTAAATTGTATGAAGTTCTAATTTGTAGTACTTAAGAAGCGTGATTTATTCATTGTTATTGATTTCTCAAGATTTTTGCTTCCTGTCATTTTTAAACCGAATGTTGAAATTTAATATTTCACACAACGTTCTTGTTTTTTGTTTTTTTTTTGTTTTTGTTTTTTTGTTTTTTGTTTTTTTGTTTTTGTTTTTATACCGAATTGTATGAATAATTCGAAGCCTTCAACGTTTCTTTCCTTTGCGCTGAATTCGGGTGTGATCGTGATCCGGTTTATGTACACGCATATATAAATGTAATTTATTCTATTTTACTTCTCGTGTATCATAAATATTTATGATATACTCATCTTCTCATAAATTTTTATTATCTCTTGTCTATTGAAGTTTCTCGAAAACATCGATACGATTTTTGATGACTTTAGAAAAAGTTAGATCGAAATAATATTATAATAATGCCATTTAAAAGCTAACTTTTACGTTATAGTTTTTCAACGATTTTTCCTTCTTAAATATTATAGTAATATATTTAGAAGTATGTACAATTTTCTTGTAAAATAAATAAATTTTCATGCTCGGTTCATAGATATGTTGTTATTGACTTGGATGTTCAATTTGCCGTCCGAATATCGAATATCGCTTAAACTCCCGTATGTAGAATAATATATTTTAATATATTTTAGTATGTTAGCTTCCCTCTCACTCTGTAAAAATTTATTAAAAATCTAAAAATCACATGATCAAATACATCGTCGTCTCGTTAGACTCGTAAGAACAATTACTTAATAAATTTGTCGCTCTTAAGAAAATTTTACGCAGATTTTTCTCCAATGACGAGTGCGCGTCTTCGTTTTACCCTACATCACATTATTTTCATTATTATCTTGAGGAATATGCAAGGCAACTACCTTATGTGGCGCCATCTGGTAGAAATTACGCGAACTTTCCCGACACATCGACATCATAATTTTCTATTAGAGTGGAGTCTGCTAGGATTTGAGCATAAGCAGTGCGACTTCTTCGTGTGTTGGAGAACTATCATTTCTAATTAACTCTACGTAAAGTAGCGAAATAATTACATCGTCAATGATTCATTTTGGTAAAGTTATTTGATTAAAATTGTTTGGTACTTACAATACTCGAGACTTTAGATTATTAATAAATTTATGACACACGCTTATGTAAAATTACAATTTTTTTTATTAGCACTTACTCCTGGTATGCAACACAATCTATATTTTATATATTTTTTTATTACTCCCTATCATTTGCATTTTCATCGACTTGTTTTTTTTTTTTTTTTTTTTTTTTTTTTTTTTTTTTTTTTTTTAACTAATATTCCCTCTTTATTTTAGAAAGATTTTTGCAAAGTTTTAAAACGAAAAGTACTTAATAAGACGTTTAAACAAATTTTATGTTATGTATCGTGCGAGTCCTATTTGGAATGAAAGTCGGCAAGCAACGCTTTTGCCACCTAGTAACATAATTTACTTACTAATACCCTAAGCAGCTGCAGCAAATATAGTTTATTTATTTCATATTATTTTAAGGGAGATTATTATTGCTTTAAGTCCGTATTATTTAATGTAATCTGCAACTTTGCTCCTAATGACGAGAAATATGTGAAAACTCGCACATGCGTAAAGAAGAACAAACATGCTTTCTCTTCATTTCCTCTCAAATGCTTGCGAACAAACTATTCCAGAACAAAAAAAGAGGAAATTTATTAAATACGCCACTCGTCCAGCTTGTGCGTGTCAAATACGAGAGAACGGCCACTTGCTTCTGGCTTTCCGATTAAAAGGGGACACTTACCACCAACCTAACAAAACAAACGGAAGTAAGTAAATTATTGTGCCGACAACTTGTCGATCAAGCGCAAAGTGGCCGCGCAATGGCTTTGCCAATAAAATCCGACATCGCACCGTATCCCAGCATCAATTAACCGGAGAGTCTCGGCCTATCAATCAACCAACACTGACTGATTCCCCACTCCTCCTCCTCCTCGTCCCACCCACCCACCCACCCATAACCTTACCCCGACGACTCTATTCTCGCGCTCGGCTTCTCAGAAATAAAGTCTACACTGGTTAGCCAGAGGCCAAACCATAACCCTCGCCTTCTCGCCTTCTCGCCTTCTCGCCTTCTCGCCTTCTCGCACTAGGTCACGTCAACGGAAGTGCAACAAGTGTCGGCCAACTCCACGACCACGAGATTAGTGCGGCCGAAGCGAAGCCTCGTGGCAAGTGGCTCAGGCAAGTCGTCGTCCCGGTCATCTGCACTCGCCGCGTTTAGGGCCCTTCGAGCCGGAGGTCCCCTCTACTCGCGTCCTTGGCTCCACTTTGGCTCTCGACCTTGAAACGCGAGCCGCAACAAACGCGCCCGCCACTCTCACACTTTCGTGAAATACGCAACGAGGCCCTATTACGACTCGCGAGGAAGACACAGACGTGACATATATCGAGCGCACTTCACGATCGTATGTCCCTCCTTTATGACAGCCAAAACGTGTATGCCAGCTGATCTTCCTAGTCGACCGAGGGATCCTACTCTACGAGAGTCGAAGCTTTGAGCGCCACTGTTCTGTCATAAGAGAGAAAAAAATTCACACGACCGTTGCTCAAGCAATCGCCCTATTATATTATAATAGCTTGCGAGTATCGGCCACGTCCAACAGCTTCCGAAGAAACTTGTCTCGTCCGCGATGCGAATCGTCATATTGTTGACGGGAGTTCGACTTCGCCACTCCACTACTAGATAACACCAAAGTTCAACACTTGGAAACGAAATTTTATCGATTCTTAGGGATGCGGAGGCGGTACTTAGTGTGCACTTTAACGAGCATATCCTTTATATGAATCAACGGAATGTTTTTTGCGCAAAAGAGAAAGAAGGAAAAACAGAATTATGGCATTAATGCTGCACTGAAAAATTTTGCGGTGGTAATATTTTATATTTCCATTTATGGTCATGATACATAGTTTTATCAGTATGCAGCTTTTTTCTAATAACTCATCTGATAAACCCACGCGAGCATTCGGTTAACATTTAAAGGATTTCATTTTAAAAACTTTAAAACAAACTTGTTCAATATGAAATATATTCTAACTGCTATGATAACAGAACAATCCAAACGTCACTAGTCCCAATAATATTAGGGAGACCTAGACATTTTCTTTTCTCTCCAGCAACTAAATTGGACTTTTAGAAAAAATGTGGTAGCATCGTTGTTTATTAGGCGCTTGGAAACTTATTAAATGAATTTCATAATCTATTTGAACTTTACTGGCAACAATTTACATCTGTTCTATTGCATCATCCATTATATTTTGTAATTTAATAGTAGAATTAGATGACTATTGTTGAATTATGAAATTATGAAAACATAAGGTAAGTGCAAATATAGAAAGTAATTATATACATACGTGCGTGAATGCGTGTGCCCGTGTATGTATGCCCATATACTATTAAATAGAGGATGAAAAATCGAGGATTTTAAAATAAAGATGTTAAAATGTTAGTACACTGCCAGAAATTGGCGTAAGACAATTATCATTAAGCGCGCGCATGAAAGCCACGCGAACAATCGTACATACAAAATATATAAATACATACCAAATATAATATATTTGAATTAATTTACGGACAGAAATTAAGCACTAATGTTTTCCGATTTATATCTAAAAATATAGACACATTCACGAGAACAAGCAAGCCAATATATTTAATAATAATTTACTTACATCTATTTTTAGTTATTTATATATATATATATATATATATATATAAATTATAATATTACAAATTCTATATTATAAATTCACTACTCTAAGCAACTATCAATTTTTATAAAATATATTTAAAAAAGGACACAAAGCGATGTTAGATATTGATGTATTTTTATACAAACATATATAAGAAAATTAAATAAAATTAGGAAATACAACTCGATTCGGTCGGTTTAGTTTCAAAAAGTTATGCCTAATCATTCAAAAGTAGGCGCATATTAGGAAATTTATCAAAATTAATGTAGGAAGAAAGTTTATTAATATTAATTTCCCTGAACGCCTGAATATTAATCATAAATAAAGTAATATATAAAAACATAGAAATTCCATTAAATTTTCAATTATAACTATAATTCAAATTCTATTAACAATTAAATAAGTTTAGGGCAAAAAAATAAAGTGAAGACCCTTTCTATATTTTAATGCGTAATAAAATTTAAACTCGTTTTCATACAATTTATAAGAACACTTAATTTAGTAACTGAAAAGACCAGAATTTATGTTACTAATTTACATTTAAATAACATTTACGTTAAAGATAACTAAAATTTATCGTCTATTATATAAAGTTTTATGAATAAATCATAGATTAAATTATTTACCTTTATGTTTCAGTATGAAATTAAAATTCATTTTTTATGAGCCACTACCTATTTTACTTTTTATTACATCGTACATTCACGGAATCTTCATAATTAGCTCTCAACAACTTTTAAACAAAGTTACGAGTATAAAGTCATCAATAAAGTTTTATAAGGCACGCAATGGACTATTATTTAACATTTGTTTATTTATAATTACACTCTTAAAAAGAAAAAACCTTATCTTTTGTTACAAATTGTTTATAAATTTATAAATGTTACTAAGTAATGCGACAGATATATATATATATATATATATATATATATATATATATAGATCGTCTGATATTTATTTATAAGTAAATATATTTATCTAAATGCTTCATAAATTATTAATATTTGAAAAATTAAGTTGAAATAAATGAAAATTGACACAAACACATATATGCCCAATAGTAATAATTTTAAAATAAATTAATAATCCAATAATAAATAGATAATAATTATAAATAAGTACATTATATAATAATATATTATTAAATTTTATAATCGAATAATATTATGTAACGACCATGTATATAACTCTACGTATCTTCAGAAACTTTCGACAATATTTGCCAGACTTAAGCATTAATGTATTTATTATATTTTTTCAAAGCTTACTTTCATACTTCTGCGTATGTATGTGTGCGTGCGTGCTGAACATTACACACGTAACATTATAAGTAAGGAACAAGGACCCGGACATGTGAAGAAATTTTCGTTTGATTTTAACACGTTTTATATTACTCGGGGATCAGTTTCAAATATTTCAAATATAAATCTTTCACAAATTAAGAATTGGAAACTTTAAAATTTTGAAAATTGTCGATTATTATTGAACAAAAAAAAAAAAAAAAAAAAAAAAAAAAACTAATTATTATAAAATTCAATAATTTATTGCTTTTATCGTATTATTTTATTATATTACGTACAAATTGGAAATGATATTGAAAATTTGATTTTTATTTTTTCATAGATTTTTAACTGATCTATCGTTCGATAAATTCAAATATCATTAAGAAGAATTTAAGCACTCTAATGGCAGAATTTAATAATTTTTCATTAAAATTTTAAATTTGTATCAATGATGAAATATTATTTCATGCTTTTCGCTTATTCGTAAAATATATTAATGTTTTTAAACTACATAAGATAATATTTGGATTTTTATGAATTTAATTTACGCAACTTAGAGAATTTATAGAATTTCATTTGTAGAATGTTTGTTAAATCGTCGAGAAATTAATGGCAAAACTAATCTAAAAATGTTAGTTTGCGACTATAAATTCAAATACATAATTTGTAAGATAATTAAGAATTTATATAAGAAAATAAGTACATTAAACAGGTCTGTCTAGATAGTAAAGAGAATCTTAAATTAAAGGGATATTAAGGATATACAAGTTCCTTTAAATGTATTAAACTAAAAACGATTTGTTTATAAAGAAATGAGAATGGGAACAAATTGAATTTTGTGTGTGTGTGTGTGTAAAACTGAAAAGTTATGTATAATAGAAAAAGGGCAAGTATATGCATATCGTCTGTATGCAAAAAGTAAATTAACAACCTTACTGGCTAACTAGCATCAATTAGCTTTGCGGATAAACCTTATCAGTTTTCTTCGCCCTTCTCGCACTTACGCTGCTTTTCTTTTTCCTCTAATATTTTATGCTGAATGTTGTATTCGATGTTTCTCGAGTCGATTAATCGTATAGATATAAATCGGTAAAATACGGTGTAAGTCAGTGGGTAAACGATTAAACGAAGGTGAGCAATACTCGGCGGGGCTTTAATATACACAGTCTTATATATATTTTTTTTTTTTTTTTTTTAGTGACGACTGGTATAAGCAAAGGGCAAAAAAGGGCAAAATATTTTTCTCCTTTTCTTCAAGGAAATGAAGCAGATAATACGTGTTATTAGCGTCGTGGTGATTCGAATGAACGGACAAGTCACGGATTATTGTGAAATACGGAATGCTCGTAAGGATTATTATCTTTGTTTCGCTTGTTATTTAACGGATGCGTTGAAAGCGAGGGACATTGAGCTGCTGAACTAATGGTTTTTCATTTGTGGCAAAGAACAAAATCCGAAAAAAATTGACGTTTCGAATGAGCTTTGCCATGATACTATACGCCCCAATGTATACATTAATTAATTAAATTTTTTATATACTAATGGAGATTACGAAGTGAATATGATAGTAAATATGTGATAGTATTGATAAATGTCGAATGCTTGAATAGGCATTAATAATTTATATGGCATTTATAATGCTTAATAATTAGATTTAATAATTTTGAAAATCGAATGTTCCATAAATATGTACTAAACAATTTTATCATTCATCTTCTTTTTTATGAAAATTTATTTTCTATCGATCTTCCCAATAAATTGCGACATACGTTGATAAACATTTTTTATATCTTTCACGGATAAAGCACGATAAGAGAATTATAAGGCAAATAATACAAACTAAAGTAAATAAAATATTTGATTACATATCAATTTCGTTGATTTTTATATGTTGCATATTAATTTGGAATAGAAATAACATGGATATTAAATAATATATAAATAAAATAGATATTACTAATAACAAAATTTCCGACAATATATTCATCTGCGAAAATTTTATTAAATATAACAATCGCTACTTGATTAAACAATCATTTTCAAGCTCTTGCTATATGATTATTCTTTTAGTATAAAAGTATTTAAAATAGTCAATATATCGTAACGTGTATATTTATAAAACTATGATTCCCTAATATTTTTTAATTTATCCCTTTGACTAAAAATTGTTATTCAAATTAAATATCACTAATATAAAATTGTATATCATATAAAAGTAAAACTTTATTTTTAGAATAAAATACTTTGTCGAAGTCGTTCGAATATAATTATTGATAAAGATTTTTTGCGAGAGAAAATTTCAGGAAAAAAACTCAACAACTAATACACATGTGTTGTTCTTCATTCGAAATGTTTTTATATGATAATTGTAACACGAAATTTAACACCCACGCTACGTCGCATACGTGACATGATAATTATTTTGGTAAAAATTAAATGTCTTTATGAAATTTATTACCACTTATTCACTTTTTTCTCTCTCTCTCTCTCTCTCTCTCTCTCTCTCTCCCCCCTCCCATTAAAATGTAATTGAATTTTATCATTTTTCCGTTGGATCAGCCGTACATGCCAAGATTATCTAATACGCTAAATACTTCACGTAAGAACCTGTTTTATAAAAATTATAATTATTCATCAAAGATATGGCAGTTATAAAAGAGTCGATAGTTTAGTGTAAATATAAGTACACGTGAAACAGGTTGAATAAAAAGAGAGATGGATAATATACAACCTATATTAATAAATCGATTACAAAGTAAGGAGTGAGATGGTGAATGGAAGAGGGCGAGAGATGATGGAGTGAGAGGGAGATAAGGATAGTGAGCATTAAAAGAAGAGAAGAGAAATAGATGCCAACTCCAGATATTTTATGCGAGTAATCATTTATTCCCTTACAAAAATATAAATTGCATATGTATATTTTTTCCACTTTCTAGAATGCTTTTTCTATGCATAAATGGCGCACGGCTATTACCAGAACTATTTTCATGTAATTTACTAATTTTATGCTCGACCATCATATTTCAGTTAAATACTGAATTCTGATGAAATTTGTTAATTTCACAAGCTTTCATAGCGGAATTTAAGTAATTTTCTAATAGCTGAATATACATTATTCTAATACATAAATTTTTTCAATATGCCGAAAAAAAAATTACCTCAAAATATATAGTCATGGAAATATTTAATTTAAACACGTCGGCTGTATCGATAGCTTTGAAAATCGAGGCAAAATGATAAAAATGATAAAAATAATAAAAAAATATTACGAATATTAACAAGATTAATAATAAACTTTAATTTATTTCAAAATAATTATGCTAATTCTTTTATTTCGGTATTTTATGACTTTTCATAATCGGCTTTTATCCTTGAAAATTAAACGTTTACTAAAAATAATTTAATATTTCTGGGAGAAGTATTTCAATCGCAAGTAACGCTATCCAATTTTACCAATCATTTATAAGTTTATATTTATCTTTTATCTAAATTTTATTAATTTATTTAAATCAAATATATAGATTTTATTTTTTAAATTTACACAATTTACCACCTCTAAAGTATAATAACATTTAATATATGATTGTTTTTATTTTTTTTTTTAAAATTTTTTTTTTTTTTTTTTTTTTCGATATGTGTACGTTTAACTTAATTGTTAAATTGTTTGCATTATTTCGAATTATTATTACGCTGGAATATTTTACATGAGAGCTCTAAGCGATATTGTTTCTTGTGAATTTAATTTCAAAATATCTATAAGCTTGACTAAAAATATATCATCAAATTGTAACAATATCAGGATGTTTGAAATATTGTTAGAAAAAATTTTCAGTTTAAATGCGGATAATCATCTTCTTTTTTAGAATATGAAAAATCTTAGAAAATTATTGTTTCTTTACTTTATCTTAGACTTTTTTTTTTTATTATCTTACAAACGATATATATATATATATATATATATATATCCTGGATAGCATAATTTATGAATGAACGTCAATTATTATTATATATCAATCATTTATTTATAAATAAAATATAAATAAAAAATTGCTCGACTTGTGCTATTAGATAATTAATAATTAAATAAATTGTACAATGGATATATTTCTCATAAAAAGCAAACACATTCAAATTTCATTTCATACAGTACATAAAAATAAAAATATTTTATATCTCTGAAATCATACATATTTCATCCCTACGGCCAAGTCAACTGGAATGAGTAAAAACTTCTCTTTCGATACGCTTCACGCAAAAGTATGTAGTTTCTTATTTCCAACAAATGTCCGTAGCTAACTGAACTTTTATTTTAAAATACACAATTTTGTGTTGAAATACGAATAATTTATTCTTTTATAAAATAAATCTTAATAATCGTTAGAATAAAAGATTTTAAAATTGGAACATGCGCACGTACAATTATATGCAATAAGTAAATCTACTCGTTTAATTACGCAACATTGTAAGAGTGCTTGCAATATTTTATATTATAGATAGTTATTGGCGAATTCAGTTTCAATAGTACGATAATTTATAGCATAAAATCTATTTTCCTCGTGACTTACATATTTAGCCGTGGAACGATAAGAAAGGAAAAAAAAAATAAATATATTTCACGATATCGCAGAATCTTATTGCATGAATAAGTTATTAAATCGAATGAAATAAAATTTTCTCCAGCTTTTAGCATTTTCACTCTATTGTAATATAGATATTGCTCGTATAAATTCAGTGTATAATCGATAAAAGCACTCCGTGCGCGTAGTACTTCTCCAGCTCAGTGCAACGACTCCAGGGAAGAAAATAGCCAGTCATCAAGGTAAAATACCGTAATGTTTCATTGTAATTTGAAGAAGACATGACGAGAAGAAATTACGGTCTATCAAGATTACTAATTTTCTAAGATCTTAGAAGAAGCTACAGCTTTCCGTGTGATGCAGTTAAAAAAAGGAAAAAGGAAAGGAAAAAATAGAGACTAGAGAGAAGAATATTCATAAATAAGTTAACCGTACAAATGATTTCATCCTATGTTTAAAGATTAATGAACGATAATACGACAAATAATGTCGACAATAAAAATTGCATTATTATACATAAAATAAAGTAAATTAACACTAAATATTCAGTTGTAAAAGAATCGAGAAGGTTATGTTAAAGGTTATGAATAAAACGGAAAGTACATATGTAAAAAGGTTTATATTAAAATACAAATATATTCCAAGAGAATAAGAAGTTTATTCATGTTTAACTAAAATATGTGCATTGCGGACAATGAAACAGATGAATACAACAATAAAGTATAATACACGAAGTGCATTGAGAAAATCGATGTAAATGATCTTTGACTATCACAATGACACATAAGTACTTTTACATAGAGAATCAGATAGAATATAAAAATTCACTTATACGATCAATCAAACGTTGAAATCTATTTATTGTTTTTGATTGGTTGAGCAAAGAAGTAGTTATATATTATATTAGATTAAATAGTATTACAAAATACATTAAATATAATATAATAAGAATATTAATTTTATATACGAAACGATAAATAATATAATAGTGATCATAAATCAAAACTTAGGCAATCCAATGGTGTTTCTCAATTCTTATCAATATAAGTACTAAAGTTTATCAAATTTATCATATTATTGTAAAAAAAAAAAAAAAGCAAGAAAAAAAACATTTAAACTATTTATATATATATATATATAGATATATATGTCTAATAATAGACTTATGCTCGATGATTTAAAAATAAGAATTACATCCATCAGAAATAAAATTATTCTATAAGTGATTCATTAAAATTCATGAATTTCAAAATAATATATAAATATTTAATACATATGAGTAGATGCGCATATATTAACTTTATTTAAACATAAATACCGTATAGTATTAAAAAAAAAAAAAGAAGAAATTCTGATAATCTATGAATATGGATTCATTTTGTATTATAGTTTCACAAACAATTAATTATATTAGAAAACTTCTATATAACATTAAATTATGTAAAAATATATCTTTACATCTAACAATAAAGTACTATATAATCGATGCCATTATGTCGAAAACATTCTAGAACTTTTACATTTAAAATGGTTCAAATAGTAAAATTATCATTTATGAAAACTTCATATACCACATTTACATATGCATTATTGAAAATAATGTCGATGCAGCCTTTTTATGTATTAAAAATTTTTCAAGTAAAAACTTATATAATAACTTATACTTAATTAAACGATATGACTTTTGTATGGTAATTTAGTTGATTATTATTTATCTTTTCAATACACAAAGTCCTTATAAAAATTTCTATTACGTAATTAAAGCCAAGGTTATATATTAACCAATGACATAATATTTTTTTTTCTTATTCTACGATAGATATTTCAATTTGTTATAATTTCAGTTTTTATTTGTAAGAGCGAATGTTCGTTAGAAAACACTGGACAAATTATTCATTCGCTTCTACAAATTTTTCCATTTCCATTCATTATTATAACATCGTTTAAAAATATTATTAAAATTTCTTTTTATACGTAACTCTTTACACTTTAATTTTTTACGTCAGTGTTAATATATATTTTATTTAAATGATTATTAAATCGACTAATAATTAATCACATATTAATGTGCTATTTATAATTTTGAATAAGCTTTGATAATAAATTTATTATTATTATTTTTTATTATTTTTTTTTTTTTCAATACTTTTTATAATATAATATAATATAATTGGAAAAAACGATTACGAACAAAATTGATTTACAATTTGTAGTAAATTTAATTATCAGAAATCAATTTGAAGCAAGGATTTTAATACTGCTAGGAGAATATTTAAAAACAATTCATTAAAAGACTTGTTTAAATAAGAGTTTTATAGTATTTTTTTTGTTTAAAGAGGAAAGATAATTTCATTTGCGTGCTTTAATTAATTGGGAAATTTTTTAATTCATTAGTTAGTCAATAAAACTTTTGCAGAAACAGACTTATCCTCTTTCAATATATATTTTCTAATTATAATTATTATTTAATTAAATCCTTATCTAATGAAATATGCTTTTGCTTCTTAACAAATTGTTTATTTCTCTATCTTTATTCACATAGTATTATTATTCGTGATGAGCTCTATTGACAAAATTAAATTGTTTTTTAATTAATTGGAACTTCGAGACTAAAAAACAAAGATAATCAATTACAATATTAAAACAAATTTATTGGTACATCAAAATTATATAAGCCAAATGTTATTTTACCTGGCATTGATTGACGGCTTTTTGATACTTAAATGAATGATTCTACAATACTATGGTTACTTACTTATTATTTATTTCTAATTAATATTAATGATTTTTTTTTGAAAAATCTGATAAACAATTTCCTCTTGCTTCTCTCTCTCTCTCTCTCTCTCTCTCTCTCTCTCTCTCTCTCTCTCTCTCGCAACTCACGCACTCACGCACGCACGCGCACACACACGCACACACGCACACATCATTTTCATTTTATTCGCTTTCATTTACTCTTCTCTTCTCTTATTATATTGATTATATTTTAAGGCAAACTTGATGATTAGGAACTATATTTCAATGACTAAATTGCAGGACCGAAATTTTATTTAATAAAAGTTTTGTTTCATTTTGCAAGTCGAATTATATGACTAATGATGTATCAAACATCAAATATTTGATATTTGTTTGGAAAGCAAATGGTAAACAAAAAATCAATAAATCAATACAAAGCTGAATTATGAACTATGCGGACGAAATCTATAATTTAATAAGTTTAATAAATTGTTATGACTAAAATATAGGGGTTTTATTAAGATATTTTTTTATGAAAATATTGATTATTATCAGATTGAAATTTATAATAATGTCATATGGAAATGCTCCATTAACTGATAATCTATAAAAATACTGTTCACTTTTCAAAGTATTTTTTAACATTAGGAAAATAATCCTGCAATATATAATGAGTTCTTGCATCCGAGTATGGATTAAGATAATACTATCATTGTAATATATTACGTTTGATGCTTTTATATAGGATCGTTTAGTTATTAAGACTCGGGTTATCACTTACTCGTATGTATATATATATATATCGACTACAGGTATCTTTGAAAATCTTTTGAAATTATAAACTTAATGCATAAGCGCACATATGTTTCTATACACTCGTAGGTATATATTTATTTTGTTTAATAATGAACTCTGTATTGTGTAGATTATAAATAAAACAATATACTTATTGATCCGTTTATAAATCCGTCTTGTTAATTTCGTAAAGAACATTGCAGCATTCGTTAATATTTCATTATAATCAACATAACCGATAATTTTGCTAATTTATATTTTTTCTATTTGTGTCCTTCTTTTTATATTAATATTGAGATCAGAGTTGAATTATATTTCAAACAATGAAAGTAGTATTGATAAATCTTTCATAAATTGCTAATAGAATACTGTTACGACACGTTTACAACTTATAATTATACATATTTTCTTCCACGCGATTATGCTATAATTTAAAATAATGATTTTAAATATTGCTTAAATCTTATATTTTATGTGAAAATAATTCATTTAAGAATCAAATATTCTTTATTTTTATTTGAGAATAGCTAGTTGCTACGTAATAAGTAAATAACGTTTGGTATCTACGATACCCATCAAGAAGCTAACAATAGAAAAGTAAGAAAGCGAAAAAGTATATGCATTGCATGCGCATTTGCGCGTGCGTGAGAGGGAGGAGAGAGAGAGAGAGAGAGAGAGAGAGAGAGAGAGAGAGAGAGAGATGAAGAAACCTTACATACGTAGCCTCGATAAATATTATTCAAATTTCTTGCCATATTAGCCGTTGTAAGGAAGGATTTCATTCGTTTAATCAATTATCTTACTATTTCTCCTTCTCCAGCCACATTTACGTATAATTTTTCCAAATTTTTATTCCAGTGTATTTTCTCTTATAACTTTGTTTTTTTTTGCATTTCGCGCACTTTTTATTATCGATCATTCTTTTTCATTCCATTTACTAATAAGAAAACCGATGCAATTTAGATGTCTCGTGCATTACTCAGTGATATCGATTGTGCACTGCATATGAATGGATAAATTTTTCCTGAGCTGCTTGAGGTGTTGATACGCTTTTGTACAAGTTTTTCATAGCGTTGATGTGTTAAGGAGAGAAAACGCTGATAAGAGGATAGGAAGGATTCGAAAAATTCAATATTTAAAAACACTTATTCGTCAATTTTCAGTATTTCCTAAGAAGAGATTTAAAGCTACATGGATGGAAAAAAATTTATTAACATTCTTTATATTAAGAATACGAAGATTTTAGAGAAAAAAAATGAATAAATAAATTATTGAAATACTGTTTTAAAAAGTCATTCGTATCATTCTTATTTTAATGCTGTAAAATGTATAAAATAATATATTCATTGTAATGTTTATTTATGAAATATACGATAGTATAATATTTATAATTGATAAATCTGGATTTAATTAAATTATATTAAATTAAATTACGTTTCTTTCAATAAAATAAAGCATTAAAATTGAAATCGTAACAATAATTTTAATACATTTTTTCAATATGAAAACGAATTTTTTCTTTCATCAAGTACGAAATAAGATCTAAAATTCTAAACTAATATAAAGTTTTAATCTCCATGTTATATGTACAAATCTACTTGTCTACAGACATTATGCTTATAATTTTTATTGTATTTAAAGGAAAAAGTTTATACATTAAACTAAAATCGTAGTTACATTTACCCAGTAAATAAAAAGGAATATTTTAATAAACATTGTATACAAATTAGAATGTCGTCACGTCAAATTGTAGGGATTATATATGTGTGTGTGTGTGTGTGTGTGTGTGCGCGCGCGTGTGTTTGTGTTTGTGTGTGTATGTGTGTGTGTGAGTTTGTATATGTGCGTGTGTGTGTGTGTATATATATACACACACACACACACACAAATATGCTACTAAATATATGTAAAAGATATATTCTTTATTTATATAAATAAAAAATATACTATTAATGATGAATACACAAAGTATATAAATGAGCTTTGTATGTATATTGAATAATAAATTTGAATTTGAAGTAGATTATAAATTATTGGTATTGACACATAAAAACCTCTTGAAAGTAGTCTATGCCTAGGATCAATAGGTCTCCAAAGCTGCTTATAAATGTCAGATTACAAGTCTACTATTATAAGAACATTTTACTGTTCGCTATGTTTTTTGTTTGTTTGTTTGTTTGTTTGTTTGTTTGTTTATTTGTTTATCTTCTTATTGTCATTATAAAAAAAATAAAATAATAATAATAATAACGGATAAAAGCTTAGTAATATTAATGTCAATATATATAATTGTGATTTTAAATAATATGCCAGAGCAAAGTCGTTGAAATCGTCGTTAAAATTAAATCTTAATAGAAAACATAAAAAGTAATAGATATTCTTTCCTAATATTTATACCCGGAAAACTGTTGGTCACTCATGTAGAAAAAAAAGCACTCTAATCCATGCGTCGGCACATTGGAGCTAATGATTTATACGCCAGTAAAAAGAAAATTATCGGCTGAGCACGAAAATTTTACGCGCGTGGACAAGAAAGCCGTGCTGAGGTCAAGCTAAATCCGCAAATAACGCGTGCGATTATTAAAGAATATACTTAGCATTAACCTAAACATACGAGTGAGAGACAACAGAAGGCTAAAAGAAGGGGGAGGAAGAGTAAATTACAAAAAAAAAAAAAAAAAAAAAAAACGTTCTCTGTAAGAGAAAGTCGGAGTGTGTAAATGGGCGCGAGGGTGTTTGCGCAAACTTTAGCATATGAAATGTTGTTGCAATTTTTCTTTAATAAATTTTTTTATCCATGGAAGTTAAAATTTTTCAACTCATCGAGGCTCATAAATCATACGAGATGATAGAAGTCACATTTACATCTCCATTATCTTGCTAAACAAATGAAGATATCTTAATAAGAGATCTGGAAAAATAACGTTTATGATTAGTTTCATTTATATTATTCTTCGATTAAAGATACAACTTAATGCAAATATGCGTTATCATCGTTAAGTTAAAAACAAAAAAAAAAAAAACAATCGTATTAAACAATCAAATATCCGATAGAACAATTCTATCGATAAGGGTAATAAAAACATTGTTAAAACATTTTATTGGTTATTTTTAAAAAATTCTTTATAAATAATTTTAAGCTTGATATACTTCACGCTGACTTATTACCTATTCAATGTTAACAAGCAATTTGATTTACTCGTTAGATAATATCGTTAGTTGGCAAAGATCATGATGTACATATAAAGCAGATAATGAGAACAGGATAATGAAATCATAGTATAGAATTAAATTCATAAAGATTTGTTATATTTACATATGACTAACAACGTAAGTTTTTAAGTAAAGAAATAGAAGAAATTTCTGTCTTTAAGTTAATATAATTTTGATTATTATATTTTTTATAGAATACTATGAAAACCGTTCAAATTGCTCGAATATTCATTTGGGGGAGGGGAGAGGGGAATTGTAAATACTATTACATATTTTGTCACGCATTGTTCATGATAATTTAACAATTTTTTCTCCCAATACGTACAATCTGTAATTCGAAATAAAATGAATAAAATCCATGCTGTAAGTTAAAAGACAAATTAACAAAATAATTGAAGAAGGTTTTGTATTAATCGTAACAATTGTAGATATTTAAATACTCGAAGACATTTTGTAAGAAGTGAAAAGATTACGTGGTATTTTCATTACTTGCACGTACTTAATAGTTTAGGTAAATAATTATTAAAAATTGTCTACAGTAACTATATAATAAATACAGTAAGTAAGATAAGAGAAATAGAGGAGCGTAAAGTTTTTCGTCTTCACCAATTAGTAGATCATGTAAATAGCCTGCAATAGCGTATGTCCTGTGTACTGAGAAAAATGCCCGAGAACTTTTACACGAGAAATGTATTAATAATAGTAAACAAATTGTTAAGGAAAAACTATCTGTTAATCAGTGTCGCTCCTCTCGTGGGTGAGTGAATTATTTTCGTGCAAAGTACATTATTTTCCCAAGCATCAACAAGATCTCCATGCGTTATAGAATACTGATGGAACTGTGATTTTGTTAATAATATTGAAAATTTCTCATTTCGAGGCTAATTGCTGCGAACACTTTGTCCGTAAGAGCATAGATAGTTGACTTATTCCCGCGCATCTCCGTACTTTCTTCGTCCTCGTATTTCTAAAATTGGCGAGTGCCTGATTCTTGCAACGGCGACGTCGTAGCCGCCACTGCCGCCGTCATAATTAATCGAATCGTTCCACTTTCTAAGCTCGACGATGTAATACAACTGTATAGAAGAAATGAAATAGAAAGACACACTGTGTAGCACGGAGAGGAGATAAGATTATATTTTCTCTCTCTCTCTCTCTCTCTCTCTCTCTCTCTCTCTCTCTCTGTGCGTGCGTGCGTGCGTGAGTGCGTTTGCGTTTGCGAGTGCGCGAATGAATTTATTGTGCATGTAACGAATTGATTGATATAATGCCACACGGATATATAACATTTTTAGGCTTGTGGCGGGGGCTGCATTTATAGAAATGTCGAACGACCGTTTTCTCCAAAGTACCATTTTATTAAATTTATAGTTTGATAGTATGAAAGTTTATAGTGCGATAAATTGTAAGTGAAATGAGCGGGGGAATGTGAGTTGATATTATATTCCTTAGCACGCGAGTGTCTGGTGTAAAACTTGGAAGGTCAACGCACAGGATGTATTTAGCATTTTCCTCATAGCCAGTCGCACTTTTACTCATTGAGATATCGGCACTCGAAAGTATCGACTGGAAAATATGCTTCCACGCTTTTATACAAACTATTGTTGATTTAATATAAAAGTGCCCGAGCGTTTATAGATAAACGCATTAATACACACGCGCGCGCGCGCACACGCACACCGAAGAATGATCGAAGTTTTCTTTACTCATTTCATCAAAAGAACGAATGCCAATGAATTTTTCCCCATTAAATTCCATGGATACCTTCCTATCTGTGAACACGAATGGAATTATTTGGTTCAAGGTCTAAAATATAAATCCTAATACACCGTATCAACATATAAATACTACCATAATCTCATACAAGATTAAGCATGTGTTATTATTTATTTATTCCTTCCCTCCTCCTCCTCCTCCTCCTTCCCCCCCCCCCCCACAAAGCATTTAATAATGTACAATGTTGCATTTATCCAAACGTATATGGGTCAAATTAAACATGGCAATGCTACATGAATAGTATTTTATTCGACATGAGATTGGAGTCGCTGCTTCCAATGGCTCGCTGTACTTCTCAATGCTGTTCTACGGATGTAGATATATTATCTGTATGTACGATGCATCTACGTACATAGACGCTCGCTGATGATGTGGTCCAGATAAATGTCCCTTTTCGAGTTCCGCAAGACGATGCATTGGGATCTCAAAACCCGTTTGAACTGTAGGCGCGCGATGTCAACGGTGATGCAAGACTGGGAAGCTCGAGTCGTAGTTTTACGGATCTAGGGCTATTATGCCAAGGTATTCAACCGCTTTGTATGAGGTGTCACCGATAACGAGTCTCAACTTATGTGCCTACGCGAACCCCCTGCACATTGAAATAACGTACATCTAACCTGTAAAACGACGACCACGACGACGCGCACAATGTCCTACCTTTCAAATCTCTCTTGATACACGATGTTATGCACTCTTATGTGCTTTATCTGGGAAAAACTTGGGCCTAGACCGATGCTACTTTTATAATCTTAAAAGGCTCGGGTGTATATTTTATTGCTTTGAGTTTGCCACAAGATCGTAGGCTTATTTTAATTGGAGTGAAACGCCAATGCTCTTTGCTTCACTTGAATTAACATTTAATTGATTCTGTGAGTTTAAGGCTCGCATGGCTGAAAACATTGAAGCGCATTTTCTCTAGCATATCTGCATTGTCGGTGAAAGTTATAATTCCGATAATTTATAAATGCTCGTCAATTTGAAAATTAGCAAAAAATTCTAAATTAAACGTAACGATGTGTCGCCGAAGCCACAAATATAAAGGATCGTTTTTATTCGTTTTTATTCTGAAATGCCTGATTTATATTGTAAATTTTACATGGAATCCGTTTCTTCGAAATTCTTTCAAAAACATTATGTATAATGAAAGCATATATATATATATATATATATATATATATAATAATTCAATAATTTAATTAAGGGCAATATCATTAAAGACAATAATAATATTTAGAGATACAATCAATGCCTAGGATACGCATAGGAATAATATCAAACAATACCGAGTAAAAAAAGATCATTGGTATGGAGAATCGCAATGAGAAAATTGCAGGGAGGGATGGTAAAAACAGAGCAACTTGTTATTCGCTCTAATGCCGGTTTAAAGCCAACATATTTCAATATCTTTTCAATTGCAACAAATCGAGAGTCATAAACTATTTCGCACTTATGAAAATCTCTATGGCTCTACTCATCTGTATATGGGTCACGAGGTCCCAACGTCAAAATTCCCGTTCCGTGGATTCCTCATTTTTTTCTTCTATCCCCCTCCCCCCCAAACCCCCTCCCCCAACCAACCAACCATATGCACGCATACACTACGTACACCTCGACCGTTTTCTTCCGTTATTTTATTTTTTTTTGATTGATTTATTTATTATTATTTAATATTTACCTCTCTATCTCTCTCTCTCTCTCTCTCTCTCTCTCTCTCTCTGCTCGAATTGAAAAAGTTTTTCCGACTTATGAAATGCATTTTTCAAAAGATGAGAGAAAAATGCGAGATTTAAAGGGGGGGGGGGGTAGCAGGAGGATGTGGAGGGTGGTATGGTGGAGGTAAAATGAAAATTTATGTCGCTGAAAACGGAGAATATTTCAAAGTCTTATATTGTGCGGAATTCCATAGTTGTAAATATTTTCCTTCATGAATCATTGAAATGGAAATGCAACGAGAATTCTCTACAATTTATTGTTGCAATTTCATATCAGATTCAGCAAAATATTTACATTTATAAAAGTATACATTTAAATACATCAAATGTTTTGCATATTTTGAAAATATTCGCATAAATTATCATAAATGCATGTTTTATCGCATCCGTACTCTGGCTAAAACTTATTTCTAATAATTAATAATGCAATGACGTAGCCTAAGAAAAAGTAGTCCCCACTACGATTCGTTTCACATTGGCTTTTATATTACGAGTTTAGCAGTTTATTTTTTGTATACGAAGTCAACGCACACACGCCAACAGCAACAATACCAATAGAATTATGAAACATGTATATTAATGAATCGATAAACAAACGCGTATTCTTTCCAAAATAGAACGTATTAAAAATACCCGTGCTAATCTCCTGCCATTATGTTGCCATTGGCTGGTAAAATATCGCGTCGATACTCGTATTTTTTTATCAGAGGATTAATTAATTAGTAGGCGCAGCCCATAACGCCAATCAGCCGTGATAATGAGCGCAAGGCCAAAAAAATTGCAACTTTTCCAAGTCATCACCAACCATCTCGTCGCTCTTTTCTTTAAAATTTCAAGTCCAACGTCCCCCCGCTCACGGCATTTAACATTCTAATTTAGCAATCGATTTGTATTATCGGCTAATGAGCGCCGATAATAGCGCTCGGCCACTGGGAGGGAGTCGAGTCGCGCGTGCCGCATCCCGGAGGACTCGTGTGAAAAACGGCCCGTAGAATGCATGCTACTTGGACGTACAATAGGCGAGAGGTTTTCCCAAACGCAGTACCCCTGCGAAATCGCTCGACCGCGAGGGACGTTGACGGATGCCCTTCATAAATAACACGCCCTCACGGCCATCTAATTGGACTTTCTTGTTGCTCGCAATCACTGGATCTGCGCACATGTAGCCACTCACTAATTCTGCCTTAATTCGGGACCCCTTGACTCGCACCACTTCATTCCACGCTTTTTATTTGCACGCATAAATATTTCATTGTAATTTCCTCCTGCCCCCTCCCCCTCATTCCGGGTTGGTTAAAGGCGGGGAGGGGAGGGTGGCTGCGATGGTAGCGGTGGCAGCGGTGGCAGCGGTGGCAGCGGTGGCGACGGCGACGATGACGGCCATGACGCCGATGGCGGCATTTCTTTATTTAGCATTAGCCGCGCTCATTGGTATATCCACTCTTATCTTTGAATTTACTGGTAAATCTACTCTCTTTATCTCTCCCTCCCACCCCATCCTCGCCGCAACACTCTCGCTCGGGACCTCACTCGCTCCAATCGCTACTCCCTCGGCTGACTACGTTGCTTTATTATTAAAATACATATTGGTTATTCGATTCAACACGAGTTTACACACAAACCCATACAACAACAGTTAATGCATCTATAAGAGCAATTAATCATGAAATTCAAAAGTTAATAATATTTAAAAAAGAGATGATGGGCGATCAGATTTTTTTTTTTTATTTTATTTTTTGTTTTTGTTTTTGTTTTTGTTTTTGTTTTTTATTGCTGCAAATTCAATGTTTCTCGTTACGTCCCTTTCAAAATATTTATTTGTAAGGCTCGTGGCGTATAAACGAAATATTGACAAATTACCTCCACACAAAGTCGATTTTCATTGAACTTTTAATGAGGTTATCAACAGCCGGAATACATAATTTATATACAAGTAAGGGCGAGCCGGGTTTCGGATGACAATTAAAAGAAATCTAATAGTTAGATGCTCTAAATTCGAGTAATTACAAGATACGTTGCTTAGATACGTTAATTTTTCACAGTATATGCTAAAGTCGTAAATAATCAAGTATTTCCACGCTCGTTCCAGTGTAAGTGATGTAGTACAATCGATAATAGTTGTAGTTAATGGCGAGCATAAATAAAGCGGCGAAACAAATAAGAGCAATGTACATAATTACTGCACAACGTTAATTTTAAACGTGAAATGCGGCAAAAGCGCTCGACGGGGATAAGAACTTTCATTCTCGAAGCCGGTAAATCGCGCACCCGAATCACGAGTGCTACGATTAAGCAGTGTTTACTCGCTAATTAAAGGAAAAAGCGCGGAATCTTTCATCCGTCTCGCCTCGCGCCTACCAAGTCCAAATCCTCGGACTCGAGATGCCCACTCGATAATCACGGGGAGACATCGACTTGCAATGGTTCGATGGTAATTCCCGTTGGGTGTGTCCCGGGCATTTAATGCGAGATACATATAATCTGGATTAACGTTATCAAGAGGACGTGAACTCTCGTTGGGCTCGCAACCGTCGTCGTCGTCGTCGTCGTTGTCGTCGTCTTCTCTATGCCCCGCTGGCTCGCGGAGCCAATGGCAATTCTCGTATTTCCCACTGTCTTATTTACGACCGACAATTGCATGCGTTGATGACGATAATGATGACGATTGCTTTTTTGCTCGGTAGCCAAGCCAAGAGCCACGAGATTTATGGAAAAAAAAGATCGATCACTGATGAGCGCTCCTTTCGATTCTGTCACGCGTACTTTTTTGTGCGCGAAAAAAGCAGACGAGGAAGGACATTAAGCAATGACGTGAGTATGTATTTTCATCTCTCGTTCACGCACGCACCCACGCACGCGCACAGAGAGAGAGAGAGAGAGAGAGAGAGAGAGAGAGAGAGAGAATCATTGAACGATGCGCGTAACATTGACTTGACGCGAAATGTTCTATTTGCCAATAGAATTTCCCTTATTCGCTCGATCGCGATAATTTCCTTGTTTTAGAATAAAGCTGATAGAAACGAAATGCAGAAAAGTGAAAGTTAATCTTGTTGTACAGCAATGTAGTGCCGCGAGGCGATACCGATTATTATATTTAACTTGAAATCATTGAACGCATTGAAAAGCAAAGCTTATTAAATCAAATTTCTCGTAAAGATAAATGTTAATGTTGATTAAAGTTTTTATTGAGCTACGCATGCGAGTTATTCATGCGCATAATAATAAATTTCAAGTACTTTGATTAATACAAGTAAGTAGCCATAGAAACGTGAGAATATAAATAATATCTATGCGTGATAATTGCATTAAAAATTGTAAGTATTCGTGATTTCAGAAAAATTAGCTGTTTGTCGAAGAGAGATACGAGTGTCATTGTATATTTCACTCTAACCCATTCATTTTCATTATCTGCCTCCTATAATTTATAATTGCAAAAGAAATATTTTATTCCACTCCGTTCTCAGTACATTTTCAAATAGCAATATTACTAATTGTTAAAATTATTTATACTCGGTAATATTCAATTAAAATGTATTTTCATTTGAGAATCGAACACTCCAAGCTCTCGCAGATTATAAATATGCGTTAATATATTTTACAATTCATGTAATATTTATCGTAGAATTTTATTGAAAAACAAAACATATTATAAATTCATTTTAAAAGGCTAATGGAATGTCATTATTTAAATTTAAACAAAACACTCTTATAAAATAATACTTATGCTTCAGCTTGATGTTGCTAACAGCATTTCCTATAATTTTAAACGATAAAAATTACGGTAACAATATTTCAAGTATAATAGCTAAAACATCTACCATCATACTTTCGTATATATATATATATATATATATATATATATATAT
>NW_011948421.1:977994-985912 GCF_000503995.2 Ceratosolen solmsi marchali | reverse complement strand
AATATTCTATTTAATGATAAAAAATTATAATTTAAAATTTGCCAAGTTTTATTTGATTCCTTAAATCATATTTCGTTACAATTTGTAACACAAATAATAACAATAACAATAACGAATTTTTTGTTTGTATTTTTAAAAATTTTTCAATATATAGGTAGTTATTGATTTTTCGCCTTATTTAACTTATTTAGCCCATTTGCTGTCATGCTATTCTAATAAAATGAGATATTATTGTCGAAAATATTTATATATTTTTGTCTCTAGTATAGTTACTTTGATTTAGTGGTTTAGTTCTTAAAATACATGCTCTTTTCCTGATCAGCTTATGTAATATAACTTTCTATTGAGAAATAGAAAATTGTACATTCCAGTGACGAATCAATATTTTGATTCGTATAAATCAATAAGGGAATCAATGGTCTTATATTATCAATGTGGGTATTCGAAAAAGCAAAATTATAAATGCTTAACTCTCTCAGGATGAAAGTTTCGGCTGTGTTTGTGAGAAATTAAAGAAATTAAACGATGCTAAGGCGAAAGGCAATGCTCCTTTTAAATTCATTTGAAATTCATCATCGTCAACAAAGACAAAAGCTAAATACAAGAATGCACTCGAGTAGATTTCAATTTTGTCAAAATACTTTAAATAAAGTAATAGAAATGTCGTAATAACAAGGCAGTATTTATTTGATAGTGGAGATAATTAGATTGCCTTCAAGACCGATAGTTATTGCACACGGTTAGTCAATTAAACACAAGGAAGAGCGAGGGCAGCCCATAGATAACTACACTGCTACCAACCACGAGTGGTTGCACGTGTAAATGACCGTATAATATATTCGTCGAGTGGTGCGCTATACGCACTTGGCATCTCGCTCACATCATTGTCCGTGAATGGATTGTATCCTTAAAAAAAAAAAAAAAAGAAAAAAAAAGAAAAAAAAAAGTAAAATAAGAAAGGCGGTCTAAATGGTCCAGAAATTTTGAAAAATACAGAGCTTATTAATTCTCTTGAATGTGCCAATGTAGGTGCTGGCAATATTTCCCAACGAACGGGCAAATTATTTGTTTTTTTTTTTTTTTGGTTTTTTTGTTTTTTTGTTTTTATTCTAAATCAAATATTCGGTATATGGTAGGTAGCTTTCAACCATCTATTTCGTCGTTTAAGGCTCGCCGTAGAGTAGTAGCTGTCGGTGAAGCGTGGACGAGCGATCGAAACAACTTCCAACTTGCAAATTTTACATTCTCTTCATCGATTCGTGCCACTTGAGCTCCCCATCCTTTCTCCTCGAGCTTTTTGATTTACACGCATTGCCTATGCGTTTCTTCCTCGCTTCGCACGTTCCTCTCTTATTCCTGTAGGTGCATGCAATTACTAAATGCGCTCGCGATCAATATGAACGAGTCTGCTGAGCACACGCGCGCATTATTATATATGGATAAAGATTTAACGGAAACTCGTAAAAACAATAATTGGACCCGCGTCTGCGAGCCTCCTCATTTTTTCCATTTGAAATAAATAATTTAATGATTAGCATTTATTTTCAAATTTGTCATTACGTGAATTTTCGCATGCAACTTTACAATGTACGCTGCGCATATTCTAAATTTTGCTGCCAGACGATTGCACAGTTACACCTTTGAAACCTGCAATTTCAGTTGAAATATGCCTGCGGGGCATAAGTTTAACTGTGCAAGTCTCTCTCTCTCTCTCTATCTCTCTCTATCTCTCTCTCTCTCTCTCTCTCTGTGCGTGCGTTCGCGCGCGTGTGTGTAAGCATTTTTGTAAGTATGTAGAAGCAGAGGCAACTAAAAGATCAAGGATTTTTATGATAAATAGAGAAAGAAATAAGAGCAGTAACGAGGCAAATTTATTTTTATTCCCTGAAAGTAACTTTAATTTTTCTCTCTCTCTCTCTCTCTCTCTCTCTCTTTCTCTTTCTCTTTCTCTCTTTCTCTCCCCTTTCCCTCCTTCTGCTTTCCATTATCTCTCCCTCATTTTTTCTCTTCGCTTCAATACATTTTTATATCCTTTTGAGTGTTCTTCTATCTTTCAACCTCATATTTGAATCCATATGCATTAAGGCTTATCTTTCATTTTCTTTTACTTTGCTTCGAAAATATTGAAATCAAATGAAAAGTTTTGATATTTCATCAGCAATCGGGTTATCAATTAGCATTAGAGTAATTTTTTTTTTTTTTTTTGGTTTATTATATTATTGTATTAACTGTTATATTAATGAAATAGAACATTAATAGTTAAGGTTTTATTTAATACAAAAATCTCAATAATCTACATAAATGAACTTATATTACAAAAAAAAAAAAAAAAAAAAAAAAAAAAAAAAAAAAAAAAAAAATGAAAATTTATAATTACATTAAATTTATTTCAATTAATGAAGAAAAATGTCACCAATAAAATTTTAGTCCAATATAAGATTAGAAATATAATATTATTATGATTTGAAAAAGTGATTTATAAAGTAATTTGATAAATTATTAAAATTTTCTTCGCTTCAATAATATGCCCTTTTTTTTTTCAATCAGAAAATATTTTATATATGTTATAATAGAACATTATATACATAGATTGTTCTAGAAAATTAAATGTATCGTATTTTATGGCATTGCCTTTTATCATTATTAAAGTTGGAATTAAAAATATTAGAAATAAATAATTAAGTAATCGAAAATTTGTACATAAAATTTACGAGCTATAAGAAAAAGAAATCATTGTAAAAATAAAATTGAAATTTTAATTTTGTTTGTAAAACTGTTTGCCATATTAATTTGTATGCGTGTTTGTAATTTTCAATTGTTATAGTAAGAAACTAATCGCTGTATTCTATAAAGTCAAATTGTTTATTCTAAGTTGGATAATTTTTGTTATTTGGTCGGTTGGTTGTGTAATTAGCGATCGGTATTTAAAATTCCGTATTTAATGATATTTTCTAAATGATTAAAATCTGTTTGTACATGTTTTCTCTTTACATGTTATTTATGCATTTATTAATTTTTGTAAATATTATTCATAAAGACACGAAGTGTTGAAAAATCCGTAGAATGAGCACTATAATATTATAAGATAATTTACATAGAGAAGCGTACTTGTTTTGTAATGTCCGGGAAAAAGCGGGCGTAGTGAAATAAATTTTTACGTATAAAAGATTAGAAATTATATTTCAAGTAAAACTAGAGTGGCTAAATCTATAAAATTTTTCACTAATTATTATTGTCCATCGATGGAAATCCAAGATGCAGCCAGAGCGATTAAAAATTCCAAATGTACATTCGACGTTGTAAGGTACTTAAGCATTTACCTAAAAGCTTTACATACATTACTAAATTCCAGAAAGAAATTTAATGTATAATATTCGTGTAATAGAAGAATAATGTAATAAGCAAGCTTGTTTAAGTTTAATTTATAGGGGTTAAAAAGAAGATGACAGGCAGTATAACAAATCGGAGCGTACGAAGGTACAGACGCGTACATGCGCGAATGCATAGTTAAAGTACCGACGAGATCTCTACCAGAAGCAAAAGAGCAAGAGAGAAATAATAGCTTGCAAAAAAGATAGAAGACTATTACCGCCGTTTGACTCGCTGCCTCGGAGGATAAAAACAGCCGAAGGCATGTAGACGTAAGAGCGAAAATCGAATATGGATGCGCGGAGGGTAATTAATGGGTTGGACGAAGCATTGCACAAGCGCAAAAAATGGAAAGACGTTCTTTCCAAATAATAATGGAGCGTTAGAAATGATGGAGATATGTGGTTCGCGAAATAAAGAAGGGGTAGTAACAAAAAAAAACAAAAAAAAAACAAAAAAAAACAAAAAAAAAACACAAAAAAAAACAAAAAAACAAAAAAAGACAAAGAGAAAAATAAAATGCCAGTGTTTGAGATTCTCAGAGGGATTAGATATGATGATTAGATATGGCGATACAATGCGCTGAATTCATTCGGAACGATGATTTGAGAATTTAAATGGACTTGTCGCGTTAGTGATATATTAAGACGGCAAGGAGATATTTAAGTGCTAAGGATGAGCTAAACATGAAATGGAATAAATATAGGACAAATATTTAGTAAAAGAAAGGCGACGACAAAATTAAAATTAAAATTAAAATTAAAAAATTAAACACGCTAAAATGACATCGGCTTTGAGATTTTGGTATTAATAATTTTATCCATACATTGTATTGATTTGTAATGAAATTTAATTAGGCCATGCGGCAAACAAATTTTTCTTCTTTTTCTTTCGATATTCCGTGTCTTATGGAGACCATTACTTTAATGGCTTAATGCTTTTTGATAGTTTTACCTTAAATGTCCGCGTAACTTTCACATCCCTTTAAGGATGCTGGACTGAAATCGGGCATAAAGTAGAAATCCAGTAACAAAGTGGTTTATGAAATTGAATTGTTGTTACCGAATCGTACCCGCTCTTATATTTTGCTTTTCTTTTGCTATTCTTTGACAAAAATCTTTGACAAAATAAAAATATCCAATGATGTCGCACAACTTGATAAATAATAATATTTCTTATAAATACTTTGATAGGGCAATTTGCGTTTTTTTTCTTTATAAAAATATGTGCTTCAGCGTTAGTGATTTATATGCTTCTGCAAAGGGATTAATTCCCGTGTCGAATTTTTGTAATTCTATGTTACATTATATTATATAATGACACGCGTTGAATTATTACGATTTAGCTCGTAGGAGAGACTAAAAATAAAAGCGGGCAAATTCATTAGAATTTTTGTGATTTTTCTCATTTAAAAGTTAAATTCAAATGTCAACGTTGCACACATTCTTGCTCCCACGCAAACACGCGCGTGCGCACATCATTACACATACAATGGCATAATGACGTTTGTATGCACGTTGGCATTCGGAGCGAATGAGAGGACAAGAGAAGCAATGTATGTACATATTTGGCAGATTTGCTCTAGAACAGTTTTAATTTAATCTTTCACGTACTTTCACAGATCCCGCGAATTGAGAAATAAGAAAGAGATAAAAAATGACACTCAACAATTTGGACAGACGTCGCTTTGATCATTATGATTATCATTATGGTTCTTGCTTGTCGTGGATCCGTGATATGAATAATTCGTTCGCTCGTACAAGTGCTCGCGCGTGCGGAAGATAATACATAAATGTAAGGATGAATTTGTAATTTGCGCATATGCACGAATGCGTGAGTTCTGAAAGAATGAAAGGCAGTGACGAAGTTTCATCGATGCCGGATAGATGGGGTACTGCGGTAGGACGATGGGATACTGTTGAGAAGTGGGAGGCGGGGGTTATATATAAGCCTTCCTGCAAATTCTATTTTCTCAAAGGCCCCTTTAAGTGCTTTCCAAAGTACATTTACTAGCTGTAAACGAAAGAGGGTTGCTTGCGCGTCCATATAAAATAGACGTTCACGATCCTAATGTATCCCTTCCATTCGTCCTTTATTATACACACGCGTAACGCCCTTATGGGCAAACTTGAACTGATATTAATGTTCTGTCCGCTAAAAGAATTATTGACAAAAACAACACTAATGGAACGTCAATATATGTAAGTGTCGGTGAGAAATTGTATTAATATTGTTGCTATTGCCGTTCAGTTTGGTTCTCTACAAAAAACGCAAAAACTATTATCCACCGTAATAATCAATTATATCATTAATAATATACATATATTTATATACGCGCGCGCGCGTGTAATCTTTGCAGGCCGATTCAACACTGATAAAAATACGTATTGTACAATTCACTGAATAAATAAAGTAAATAAAAATAAAAGATAAAAAGCTTGATTATTAATTCCTTACTAAATTATAAATATAAATTTTATACCAATGCTTATTATTTTTAATTGCCCAGTTATATAAATAATAGTGTAATGCCTTTTTTTTTTTTTTTTTTTTTTTTTTACAATCATATAAGTTTGTATAATTTTTCTAATTAACTAAAATTAAATTATAGTATTTAGCAGCTTGTATATTGAAAAGTTAAATTTCAGAGAAAAGATTTACAGAAATAAAAGCGAAAAAAATGCAAAATATTAATTGTAAAATTAAACATTTAGATATCCGATTCCTTTATAAGATTACGCTGAATTTAAAATTATAGGAAAATTTGTTTGAAACAGTATATTCATATATTAAAGGTAAGAAAAATATTTCAGTATTTCGAATAAAGATAGATTGAAATTTGAATAATTTGCAGCATTAATTGCGAATATTATGTATTACCCTGTGATTTTATTAGGGAGGGGGATTCGTTAAATCAAAAATCACATTGAACGTTTTATTTTATATGCAAGTATTATATAAGATTTCATTCAAATTATGCACCTTTAATACTTAACGCTTAATTTTATAATTTTCGAGATGTTAAAAGTAAACAAAAACTGTTTTTCGAACCGTGAAAATAAAATACTTTCACGAATATAGTGATAATCCTTGAATAACTTATCCTTTATTAAACTACTTATAAACTTTATTTAAAAATTTATAACTAGCTAGAGTCAAACTTCAATCCTTAAATTGAAAAAAATGTTGCTCGATTTTTCTATAATATTTGAAATTTTATCTCAATATATTAGATATAAAGTAGAAGAATAATTTTATTGTTGCATATGTTAATTTAATATTTTATTTTTTGTATAATCTTTTTGGCCGCTCGAGTTTAGAAACAAAAAAAAATTACTAAACAATTTGAGGTTACAACGGTTTGAGGTTACGAAATAAATCTTCGCGATGTGATCAACTATTTTCCAAACAATAGTCACACAAAATGTTGTTACTTAATATAATCGAACCTTACCTACAAATATTAATTCTAAAAGAGAATTGTTATCTTTCGTGGTTTCCAATTATAACATGAAGTGATGTTACAGCATTGTTAAGCAATATCCAATACCACCTTTGTCTAACTGATTGGATGTATATCAAGTTATATTTCTACCCAACATGATGTAATCTAACATGATTCCCACTGTTTCTCACGTGAAAACTGTGTAAATTTAAACTAAAAATTGACCAAATTTAATGAAATTAGTCTATAACTATCGACCATTAAAAGGTAATATATGTTTAGCGACAATTTATATTTATTTTACGTGATTAAAATTTAACGTTCAAAAGTGCACTTGTTTATGAATAATGGAAATGCTTAAAGAAAATTTCGTTAATCATAAGATATTATACGCTTATCACGTGTAATTTAATTCAATTAGTTATTAAAATGGCTTTATCCTCCGTTTATAAAAACAAAATTACAATTATAAATGAAAAGCAGAGAAGACGTACCTAATCACAGATCATTATATATGAAAGTATATAAAGAAAAAGTAATGCGTTGATCGTCAAGTATTTTAATTATATAGTATTTTCTTATTTCTTATTAATTATTTTATTTTATTTTATTTTTTAAATCAGTAAATTTATGAACCAATTGTACCGAGTACAAAAAAAAAAAAAAAAAAATAATTATCAAGAAAAAGAGAAATATATTATGCGCTTTAACACGCTTATAGAGTTCTGGTGAACTAAATTTCATAATAAATTTCATATAATTAAATTTAATACTGCAACGTGATAAGTTTTAAAAGATCTACTAGATACGATTAAAGTATAGTAATATTTTCCTCGCAGAATTTCATAATAAAATTCGAAAGTAATTACTTCCTTTTAGAAACTTATTTAAAAATTAAGAATAATATCTGAAATTTACTTTACGATCGGCTAAAAATTCAAAAATTAATATATTAAGTATTGCAAAAGCGAAAGGAACATATTTTCATTTATTGGAGAAAGGTTTACGAGCTCTCCGAATGAGATCATTCTAGAATATAAATCGTTAATTACTGAAATTTTCCCTACCAACCATTGGTAAAGGAAAAATTGCTTTATTCTTGCA
>NW_011948421.1:958644-977984 GCF_000503995.2 Ceratosolen solmsi marchali | reverse complement strand
ACAAAAAAAAGAAAAAGAAAAAAAAAAGTCCCGTACTTATTATTATTATTATTATTATTATTAAATTACATTCATCTTTTACAATTCATTTTGTTTAAGAATTTTTATATAATACCTACAGTTTTGCTTTATATAATACTTATATCTCTTTTTTTTTCATCAATTTTTCCACAAATTTAAATAACGGAACTATTATTACAACCATTACCTCAGATTGTTATTTCCTTGCTTGTTCGTGGCTTTCTACAATCTCATTGGAATGCACACATGTACCGGGAGAAACTACAAATGAAAGATGAGTTGGTTGGTCACATGTTTACATTTTCAGTGAAGAATTTACGAATACCGACACCTTAAATTAATAAATTAAGACAGCCTGATGTACGAATTTTTTAAGAATTTATGTTGATTTGGAATCGTGGCTGCAGCTTGTAATTGAAATTTGTTGTATGAAATGAATTAAACATTGGCGATGATATATTCGTGTACGAAGAAGGCTGTTTTAAGAATTTGTGGTAAATTGTTTGCTTTTTCTTTCCCTACCCAGAGAAGCCAAGTGAGTGTCCGTAAAAATTGAATTACGTATTTATATGGACTGATTACGTCACATAAATTATTAATATCAAGTTGCGCAACATAGGCCAGCCATATAATGTATTATAAAACTAATTTCGTAATAGCATTTTGTCAAAAATATTTTATAACATTCATACAAAGCTAACTTATGCTCGTGCCATTTGCATAATTATTTGTACAATGTTTAACAAATAAATTGCATATTTCTATCAATCTCAAACTAAACAATAATAAACGAATTAATTAGAGAAAAATGGAACGTTATTTCCGAAAGAATTTCATCAACCCGTACATAGGACTTTTACACGCTTTCTAATCTATGCACTTTTGTCATTAACTATACGCAGTATGCAATATACACACAAAGCATTTTTTTTTTATCCATTAGAATGGATACGAAAGAAATTCAAATGCATTTCAATGTGAATTCTCACATCGCGTATAATATAAGAGTTAAATTTACATTACAATGGAAAATGTAGCGGTGTTAGTTTTAATAATATAATATACGAGTCTTAAATAAATAAAGTAAATCATATGTGCAGATACGTTAGGCGGCTTGAAAAGATTTTTCGCTTATATGAGGTGAATGAGGTCGCTTCGACGTAATAAAATGAATAAATTTTCAAATGACTTGCAAGTTGGTGTTACGTTTCAAGCTCTCGATTCAATTAGTTTCGATAACAATTTATTATTTACCGAACACGATTATTTAATAACTTACATAAAATTTAGAATCATTTTACTTAATTTTTATTATGTTTAATTATTAATTATGAACTCATTGAATTGATTGCTCGGTTTTTAATCCGACTAAAAGAACATTAAATTTCTTCCATGAACAAATGGATTATTATTATTATTATTATTATTATTATTATTATTATTATTAATTATTATTAATTATTATTAATTATTAATTATTATTAATTATTATTAAATATTATTATTATCTATATAATAGGTTCGAATCATACGATACTGTTACTTCGTAAAATCGTAAAATAACATGCAAAACTAATTTGATCAACAGATAATCCTTCGGAAAAATTATTTCACAATCCTAATCTTGTTACTTGCCATTGGCTTTAAAGCAATCGCATATTAATTAATATTTACATGTATCAGGAATCATTGCATTTCTTGCCCATTACACTATATCAAGTTTTATGATTTCTTGCCTATAAACCTGCTTCCATTTTATTTTCCAGAATAGGTGTAAAATTAGTTATTAAAATATAAAATTTACCATCGTAGATCTAGAATCGTTTCCCGTAATTAATGTTAAGGATTATTTCATAAAATTATCTTCTTTTGAGAAAATGACTCGGTTGGAAACTTAATTGCAGATGGCATTTTTAAAAAGGCTCTATTAGAATTAATTTTTGGCATAAAAGTCTCGTAGATAAAATGAAAAAATATTCGTTCGATAAACATATCATTAAAGTGATTGGCGAAAGAATTTGCTTTCACAAATTATTATCGCTGTATTTATCAATAGGTGGAATAACATTTGCAATTAATATTCTTAAATGATATTAAGTTGGTTAGAAAATTATTGACACACTTACATTTAACATTAATATGGCTACTTATATCAATTATAATTTCCACTGATATAATTATATACGAATGCACCGGCAATAATTCAAGTTTTTATATAATGTGACAATATTGCATTTTAATGTTCAATTTGACGGACATGAGTGCGCGAAGGGAGCGTAGCAAACTTTCATTATTATAAGAAGGAGGTCCTCCTGTCTGCGTTAAAATCTTGTTTTAATTAATAACTATAACACCAGTTCTGCAAAGCTTGGAATGATATTCCATAAGGCTGCTTGTCAGCAACAAATAATGAAATCCACGGCTCGTAACTCTTTCTAATGGGACATGGCTTCCGAGATAATTACAGAACGTGGAAAATATGTGTAATAGCGTACTGTGATAATAGTCCACGTGATTTTATAAATTGATTATTATTATTGTTGTTGTTGTTGTTGTTGTTGTTGTTGTTGTTGTTGTTGTTGTTGTTATTATTATGATCGGGAAATGAGAAAAAGCAGATACTTTTTATTTGCATTGTATTAGAAGTCATGGAAGGCTTGGTGAATTTAATTTATTTTAAATTTATAATGCGAATGAGCATTATCCTATTGAAATTTGGAAAAACCAATTTCATTTACGTCATAAAATATTATCCAATTTACATTCATAAATAATTTTCAAATAAATAAGATTTTTTTATATCTAGAAAATTTCAAGTTAAATCTTGTTCCGGCGACTTTCTTTCTTTTTCAATGTATCTCCGTACTGTTTGTTAGTGAAATTATGAAACTCTATGGTATGGCATAATATTTCAAATATTTTACTTAAATAGCAATTATCTCAGAAACCAGGACAGATTAGAATAAATTATGGATGACGGGCTTCATTATTTAGTACTACAAGACCACGGTAAGATCTCATCCGAATATGTTTCACAAAATTTATGATCTTTTCATAAGTCAAATAATTAATTATTCTATTTAGCAGTTTTTAATTATGTACACTTTGTTATACTGGCAGTGTACTTATTAAAGATGCTTCCATATCAATTAATAAAATTTGAAATATTTGAAATTTTCATAAGTAATATCCGGATAAATTATTTTTTGTTTTACCGATGAGCCACGTGATACATTAATTATTCACTTGTATCATAATAACGAATAATAATTACAAATGCTAAAAATATATTGTAAGCTTTGGTAGAAATTCAATATTTTATATGTTTTTCTTTCTTTATATATATATATATTCATATTGTATTTCATTACGCTATTATACATATTCATTAAAATGTAATTTTTAAATTGTTTTTTTTTCCGCAAATATAAATATATATTACGTAAAAGTAACGATAATTTAAAAATAGTCGTTTCATATATTGTATAGATGAAATAGAATATACCGCCTTTACGAATTAGGATTTTACAAAATACATTATTTTTATGTTCGTTTATTCATATATCAAATTCGTTGAATAAAATTTAAAATTTTCAGCAGCATAAATATTAAGATTTAAATATTTGGGATTATTGCCATATTACTCAATACATATCGTATAATAATGAAAATGAATTAAATGAATTTGTCAATAAAATATTTTCACATTCACTCATTCCGAGTTATATTGACAGTTAGAAATTATTTATTATCAATGCAGCTGTATTACAAGAATACGCTATAAGCATAATTTAACAATAACATTTAATGGCATTGATAATATATAGAATAAAACTGGTTAAGATCTGATATGAAATATTACTGCAATTACTCGAGCTGCTTAACAATATCAATTAAACAAGAATAATAGTAAATAAAGTAAGTATAATAAGATTGTATAACTAATACGAATGAAATTTATATTACTAGTTGAATAAATAAATATTATCAACAATGAGAGAAAATAAATAAATAAAGATAAATGAATAAAGGTAGAAATAAAATTTTATTCCATGAATAAATGGATTTTAGTAGATTGAAATTAAGTTTGGGAATGAAATATGAAAAGCAAAATTCTCTTCACATATTATGTTTAAAAATTAATCAAAAATCTGTAATAGCTTTGAAATACACAATTTAATATTATTTCGCAAAAAAGGTATAAACTTAATAACTCATTCGGTTGGTAGTTATATTAATGTGACTTTAAAAAAAAAAAAATAAATAAAAAAAAATCATTTAAAAGTAATATTTAGAGAAAAGAAGCTTATGTATTTTTGCAATCTTTACATCATGAATTAATGTGTATAAATAACTTACTAAGAACTATAAGCAACTATGACTGCGTAGAGATTTTCTTCCGTTAAAAGTTTTAATGACTTTTTATCGAGTAACGGGTTTGCAAATAGTCGTTTTCAATGCTTTATAGAAATACTTATGTATTCTCTTTAACATTCGACTCGTGAGAATAGTTAATGGAAAAATGATTATGAAACTTTACAAAAGCGCATTAATTTTAAAAAGCAATGCTACATTGATAAGTATATTATTAATGATTATTTACGAAAATTTATATGATATAAGAAGAAGAAGAAGAAGAAGAAGAAGGAGAAGAAGAAGAAGGAGAAGAAGAAGAAGGAGAAGAAGAAGAAGGAGAGAAGAAGAAGAGAGAAGAAGAAGAAGAAGCAGAAGGAGAAGAAGAAGAAGGAGAAGAAGAAGAAGAAGCAGAAGGAGAAGAAGAAGAAGAAGAAGAAGAAGAAGAAGAAGAAGAAGCAGTAGCAGCAGCAGCAGCAGCAGCAGAAGAAGACTGAACAATAAATTAATGAATAAGAAAACTGAAAATTACAATTGTTTTTAATAGGAAATTTGTAATAAAATTATGCTATTTTTTTTTTAATCAATTGAAATATTTCAATTTTAAAATTTTATGTAAATACTGAAGTAAATCAATCGCCAGTTTTTGTTCATTTATATCGCTTCAATTAATTGAAGTAAACTTATGAGTTTGGTTTTCCTTGAAAACATTAACATAAATTTTCATAACAATGTATGCATTATATTGCAATCTAAATAAATAGAATAAAATTACAAGAAAATTACACGTACTTCTTACAATACTATCTTATTTGATCTACGTTTAATCTGTTATCTAACAATAAAATTATCTATGTGTCTATTTAATTATTTCCTCTGCGTCGTGCATGCATTACAAAATTAGTGCACTTTGACATTTCGAAATCATTATCTGAACAAATTTTATCTGAAAGCTAATCCGTATATTAACACGATTAGGGTAGGTCAATGCTGTTGTAGAGTGAAATGAAAATTTACATTTTCTCTTCTAAATGAATCGATATTTTAATGATAAATTTAAACTGTTGCCCTGATAAAGTAATTAAAAATTGGTTTGAATTTGTTTGAACTGTATTTTAAAATATCATAGACGTAGAGCACTTTAATGTTATAATTTGACATTGAAAAGTAGGATGTATAAAAGAGGTAATGAAAAATTAAAATTTCATAGCTACATAAATTATTGAAGCGTCGTAAAATAAATTAATCTATATTTTGTAAATAAACAGGAAGGAAGATAAGAGCTTAACGATAAAAGTATCTGAGCTAAAGTCTTGTCACTGCTTATCATCGATACATCGATACAACAATACCGCGCCCACTATTCCATTACAATCAATTCGATCGAGTGTTGTCATTTAAGTGAAAAATCAAAATTCAATTTGCATAAGCTGTAAGTCTGAAGTCATAATGTAACGAGGAACGTCGAAAAGCAATAGTTAGGCTGGGCGACGAAATGATCTTCACAACCAGAATAATAACGATGATTCTCCTGCGGGACGCTAGTGGAAGGTTAAATACAAATGTCCGGGGACTCGATGGCGTGCTCAATGGAATTCCGCGGCATCGTTTCTACGATGACTCAGGAAATTAGCGCTCCAATTCCTCCGCTCGTCAGCACCTTCCGCCCCACCCTCTTCCTCACCACCTTGTGTCAATCGACATCTCCTCTTACTCCTCTTACGCCGCCGTCACCGCCTTCACACGATCATCTTATTTTTCTATCGCACGGTTTCGCAGACCTCTCCTCCCTCCCCCCGCCCACCACCCCACCACACCCAACCACCAACCCCCAACCCTCCCCTCCCCACGCGGCGAATTACGTTTTAGCGCGGACGCGATATAAAGCGACCACTGTGTATGTAAAATAGGCGGACAAGGTTAATCGGCCCGGAATCTGGCCATTAATGCGCACTCGTCGTTGGAAAAGAGCTTTGGAAAGTATAAAACGCCGTCGTTATTTCATTTTTTCCAAGCGCGCTTTAAATTATCCGGTCATTACAGTTGCGATTGATGCGATCGGACGATAACGAACCAAGACCGTTTGCTTTTCATCCTATCTTACTTAATGGTGAATCGGCGAATGCATTTTCAATCGAGCGAGCTTAATAATAACGTTAATGTCTCAATTGAAAACTGCCGCGTTGTTATTCTATATCGGCATTACAGTCCACATTTTCTAAATTAATCGCCTAATTAATTATAATTCTCGTGTTGTTTCTTTTTTGTTTGTTCATTTGTTTTGTTTGTTTGTTTGTTTGTTTGTTTTTTCGTTTGTTTATTTGTTTGTTCGTTCGTTTGTTTGTTTGTTTGAGAGCATTTTCCTTTGTAAAATAATCCATGATTTCATCGATTTATTATTACACTTGGGAAAATCGTATTAATTAAACGACTCTATTTTCGCTGAGTTTCATCGATTTTCCACGATTATTCTTGTCGACAATTGTGCTCTCGTTTTCACTGCATATTATACACAGCCGATATAACAAAGTAAAATAACAATATCTTCTAAATAAAATAGTTGACTAAATTAAACTGATTTAAACAGTTAAAGTAGCTAAAGATTTCGCACACCAATAGAGATATTCACAAATTCGACAGACCATTCAAAATATTATCTCGTAGTGTCAGAATGCTAAAGATTCAGAATCCGAATGCCGAAGGTAGGATAATTTAAAGAAAAAATAAGAAACTCTCGCGGTACGCTCGGTAGCTTAAGCATTACAAGTGTACTTGTACGCGTAAGTATGTGTACGGACGTTATAATTAGTCCAGCTCGTCTTAATCGAGCATTAGCGTTGTTCTCAAATTTCAAATTAAACCTCGAACGTTATTATCAGAGTATTATATTACATTTATTGCAAAACATTCTTTCGAGATCGCACGTCTGCTTTTTAATTGTACTTTTAAAAATTTGTGTTCACTTGAGTTTTACCAATTGGTTACTAAGAAATCTTGATTACACGACTCAAGCGAATGTTCCTATCAATTAAAATGTATACCCACTTGATTGCACTAGACATTTTTAATGACGTATCAAATATAATATAAATATAAGTTTTGACACTTTTTCATTTAAAGCTATCGATATTGGATTATAGTTTTGCTTGTTTTACCATGTGACACCATCGTTAGGATAAACATTACATCGAGTGTAAAGGAATGGCACATAATAAGCATGGTAAATAAGTATCCACCTAATGAGAATTTTAATTTACTTGTATAAGCGCAATGATCCAAGAGATTGATGATGTATTATTAATTTATAATTAAATGTTAGGTGAAATTTTCTTAGGAAAATGTCAAGATGCAGCTTAGCGAGCGCTTTATTATTTGCATAAAAGGCTCGAATATTTTACCATTGAGTGAACAATATGTTTAAAAGAGAACGTATAATGTTTAAAGCTTTCTTTATGAGATCCAATAATTCTACACAGGATAGATTAAGTTAAATTAATTGTTTCATATTGTTCAATTGCACATGCCAGATATAGAGATAATGCGCCTAGGCAATTAGAGATGTGAAAAATATCAATTCTAGTTGGCAGCGTTCGTTCCATCGATCAGCTGATTAGGGTGCGCGCGTGCATACACGAACTACTTTGTCGTATTTCACTTTCTCGCGCACCGTGAGTTATCATATGCGAGCCACTGATAATATAAATATAATGTACGATACGCACGATACGCGGTATCTGCATATTTTATTATGATTTATTGATCAAAAGTTAACTTTAACGAATCACTTCATTGTTTCAAAATAATACTCTGTAAATACAAATACTTGTGCGCTCAAATAAATGAGCTTTATTATATATATATATATATATATATAAGATTATTAATTTGGCCGCAAATGTGTACATAGCAAAAGAAACGAGCTTTAAAGTAAGTGTTTAATTTGCATTACCAAGCACCGCTTACGTACTCTGTGTATTACCATTAATATCCAATTTACTTAAGCGAATCTAAAATATTATCGATTTTTTTAAAAATAGCCCATTTATTGTGTACCATTGCCTTGCGTATGTATTGAAAAGTGTGAATGTATACGTGAACCGGGCGAGCGAATATCTGAAAACAATGGCTTCTTTCAATCAACTGATAAATAACGAGATTCTAATTAAACTATTTCCCTCTCAGTGCTTGACAGCGTTAAATCGACTATTCAGACATTTTTCCAATATATAAATTAACAATGTGCTGCGCGTAGTTTTCCTTCAGAAACTATCTCCTACGTACAATCGATGCGCAAATAAGTCATTCAATCACTTTACTCGCCGCTACTAAATTTTTAAACAAAATTAAATATTATTATTATTATTATTATTATTATTATTATTATTATTATTATATACTTATTATTATTATTATATACTTATTATAGTCCAAATTCGTCATAGTCATTCAAATCATAGTCCAAAGTTCCTTCCCAATTGTCGTAAGGTATTTTGTTAAAATTTAATTAAACAAAGTTAAAGTTTCTCATAAGGCAGATTTAATCTACGACTACAAATAATAAATGATGATATTTTTATGCAATAAAGATTAGAGATAATTCAAATAATTATTCAGGCAATAAATCTTGGACATAATTCAATTCATAGAATAAAGTTCACACAGCGATAGCGATACTAAACACACATCACTCCTCTTCCAGCGTTGAACCACAAAATTCTAATAATTACTCAAAAAATTAATTACCTTAAATTAAAGTCATTCCGATTTGTTAAATTAATATTATCCAGACTGTAATAAGCGAATTTATACGATTAGCATAATAATTGGAAAAGATAAAAGTACTGCAATAAAATTTAAATACGATTGTATATTTTATAATTATTATTGATAATAATATGTTATTATTCGCCCGCACTTTGCAGTGTCATTTAATTGTGCGATAAGAATTTATCGTATTTTACATTAAAGGATATTTAAAATCATAATATTACTTACTGATGTCTAAAATAATTACCCACTTATTCTTACATCACTTCTTATTCATTTCTATCCTCTTCGATGGTTTCTTTGTCGCTTGTTCTCTAGATTTTTCTTGCCTTGGTGGACGTGAGAGTTTTAAAAAGTCCCTCTTCTCGGTAAAACGCGCCAAGTATCTCTCTTTATGTAAATACAAATCCAATACTATTAGTACTATAAGTTCTGTTTTATGAATAATTTCTATACGTAAACGAGAGTGTTTGTTCTATTTATACGGGGAGCTCAATTTTACAAATATTAAGTATTTAACTGTTGTGTGTAAAATATGTGAAATATTATTCTAATATATTACCCGACTGATAAAAATAAAACTCGACACATTTGGAGATGAAATTATTTCAAGTCTTGTACAAAGCATACACGATGAAATTTAAAAACTAAACGACTAGTGTTTATTATCAGTGTCAATTTTGTTATACAATATCACTTATAGTTTCGCAATGCGTCATCGATACATTTAGTCATAAGCGAAAGCACTTAATTTTTTAATCTCTTTAACAGCTTGTTTTAAATTAATCTTATTTTTACTTTGGTTACCAACAAATAATACTTAAGTATTCGCGTACTTTATATTATAAAAAAAGAAAAAATTGTTTATAAAATTTCTAAACTAATATATATATATATATATATATATATAATTTTTTTTACGATATCTTGATAAAAAACAAATTGTATTAGACTAGTAATTGTAAATAATACAATTTATTCATTTTAATCGCTTAGGAGATTGCTTTATGGATGATGATATTGCTTTATCAAGAGAAAATATTGACAATTTGTTAATTTGTAGTTAAAAAAAAGTAACGACTCGTGCACATATCTTTTACTGCTTCAACAATGGGCTTACTTACATGTATACCTTAATGATAGTAAAAATTAAAATCAAATTAATATGTATTTTTCATTTATTGTAATACGTTATAAATTATCTAAGAAAAAAAAAGTTAATAAAATTAACATCCAACCCCGATAATATAAATTACCATACTTATGTATACAAATATATATATATATATATATATATATATATATATAATGTCGAAATCATGGTTCTTAAAGAATTTTTTATTTCCGTGGAACACGTAAGACTTCAGAAACCAATAAAACATTGCATTCTAATAATTTATAAAATTTTAACATGTATAAAACATCAAATTAATCAATGAAAATGGATTGAATATTTGAAAATGAAAGAAAAACTTCGGTTTATGATTTTAGATTTCAATTTTAATATATTTATAAATGAATTTTTAATCTTTTAATTTTAGTCTTCCAAGGTTGTTAGATTTTTTTACATATTCTTGCTCCGTAAAATTTAATAATACAAAAGTAACTATAATGCAACGATGTCTCATCTGATTAAAATCCATGTTAATGCGGACAATAAGAAAAAATGTAGATATTAATTTTTACTAAAACTTAATGCTTTACGCCCTTCAAATTTGATTTGACTAAAGCCTATCCAATGAAATTCATTAGAGTAAAATTATTGAAATTGATAGTTTTTTTATTATGTTTTTATATTAAAAATTATAATTCATCATTTAATATATCAGCATACATTTATCAATAGTCACTATCTACATTTCCATAAGGCTTTATAATTAATTATGTACATTATTTTGTTGTTATTATTATATTGAAAATTTGAAATATTCAAATAATTCAAAAACATAAATATTATACTTTGATCATGCATAAGTAAAGCGAGGTAATTATAGAAGTAATCCAATCTACTTTTGAGCACATAAATAATAATAAGCTTTTAAATTGCAACAAACCGCCACGAAACCTTGATATATTGATTTTCATTGAAATCCAACGTATTTTTTTTTTTTTTTTTTATATCAATGTATGTTCTTTTGCTTTAATGTTTTCCATCCTTTTACTGTATCCGCGCAAATATACATAGTAATTTTAAAGATAAAAGGACCTATTCATTATCATTCTCGTATATTCACTTCCAGTTTCACCGACCTTGCAGCAAACATATTGAAAAGCTCGACAGAAGCTCCACAAATGTATTACTATTCGTAAAATTAAATAGCACATATAGTAATAATTTGAGTATAATTCTGTCGATATGTGTACAAAAGCATAAAATTGGAATGGTTAAACTATTATGGCATCGTAATCAATTGTGTATAACGTCCGAATATATATATATATATATATATATATATATATATATATTTTCGCTCAAGCCGTGTTAAAACTTAAGTATGCTAACATTAATTTGCACTTTAATAATCATTTATTAGACACATGACTGTGTGTCCTAATATAGGGTAACACTAAGTGTATCTACAAAATGAATATTATTCGTAAAGTACGTAAGAAGCCTGACAAAAATAATTTAAGTATGCAATATTTATTAATGAACATCAGATCGATATAATTTAGCCTGTATTTTTCTTATATTCACGATTATCTCTTTGCCTCCATTTTTAAGACTTTACTCGAGTAAAGTAAACTAGTGCAAAAATAATATTCATTATGATAATTCAGACTTTTGCAAAATATCTTATTTCAGCATAATATATTATTTATTTAAAGGTTGTCGAGTTTAATTCTTTCTCTTATTCGTACTCGTGGGAAAAAAAAAAAAAAAAAAAAAAAAAAAAACTTATTTATTTACTCTACGTAATCATTAAGTGAAAGGCATTTTTTAATGTGGATAATATTATATGTTTATCCAGTCATCAATTCCATAACATTAATATAGATTTCATTATTATCAATTTGCTGACTCATAAAGTCATTACTAATGATTTTTATTCAAATTTAATATATTTTATTTCGCAAATAAATCTCGTGATTGCAATCAGTAGCCTTGAAAACTCATTAGTTATTTATACTTTTGACTTTTATGCTTGTTATATAGTTCCCCTCCACTAATCTGTATAAAATAAAAATGTATAAAAGCAAATGTCATTCGTTAATTATAATATACAGTTGGAAATAATAATTGAAAATTTAATTAATTGATAATTAATTATTTTCGAAGATATTGCGTATTCGATTGCAAAAATTTCTTCGCTTTGTTCAATTGTTTTACAATTTGATAGATTTAAAAGAAATGTATGAAATTCAAATTTCAATTTTAAATTCATCTATTGCGTTCTTTTTTCTTTTTTTTTTCTTCTTTTTTTCTTTTTTTTCTTTTTTTCTTTTTTTCTTTTTTTGTTTCTGCGTGGCATAAAAATCTCTTTATTTTGTGATTGGAAATGTCAATTTATAATCAAATCGAGCCGAGAAATATTTCAATTTCATGAAATTTATGAAACATATTTATTAAATTTCAAAATACCTTTAATCTTAATAGTGAACAAAAGTAAAAAAATATTTATCGTATTCTTTATTATGAAAAATTCAAGAGACAAATAAAATCCACAAAAGTAATAAAAATAATCGAATGATATAATAAACATTATTGCACGTTTTCATCCGGAATACATAGATTTTATTAATAATGACAATTTTGCGTTTTCGATACACATTGGAAAAGTGAAGGTGAAAGGGTGATTGAAGTGATGATTGAAAAGACAATTACATTTTCATAAAATAGAGGATGATTGTATTATAATGTAATAATTTAGAATTTAGAATTACGTGTGAAAATAATAGAATTTTCTTATAAGATCTTGGGGGAAAGTGTCGGTAGCAAAGAAATGCCCAGCCGTCCGAGAAATAGTCGCGTCAAGAATTGTGAAATTCCCGGAGCAAATAAAAGAAACGGTGAAATGATACAAAGAAGGAGAAAAACAAAGAGCAGTGACGGTGACTACTTACCGGTGACTTGTAGGAATACTGATCGAACATTCTCGCAGCCTCGAGCTCGCCGTTGAGTATCGAATAAGTGGAGTCCAAGCTATCTCGTCTCTTCTTTTCTCCTCCTGCGGGATACACCATTGATTAACAAAATCACGTGAGATTTCAACTCGTGTGTGTTGGAAGTAAAAAAGAAGATAAAAAGAAAGAAAGCTCATTTCTGATTTTATACGCCCGACTATTCCATTACCCTGACTTCTTTTATTCTTCTATTCTTCGGTACTCCGTGCATTCTACGTGTTACAGGTTACCCGTTCCTATTTTAGGTTTTATTTTTTTCACCGATTAACACTTATTGCATTTGCACTTATAATCCTTAGATTTAGAATCGCCTTATAATCGTCGCATAATTATCAATTTCGAGTCCCATCAGACTTATAGTTTTCGAAATATTTGAAAATTGGTGGTAAGTGCTTATATTTAATTATGCTCGAATTAATCGGCTGTAGATTACAAAATTTTGATAATTTAAACTTGTTTTTTCAAAGCGTTTAAAAAAAATATATATTATGGCATATGCTTACGAGAAGTTTTAGAGAATCTATTTTTAACTCGTTTTAACGTCCTCTTAATGCTCATACAAATACGAATAATTTAAGCTTTTTAATGAACCAATCAACTTGAGTAATTGAAAAGAAAAAGAAGAGGAAGAAAAAAAAAAAAAAAAGAAAAAAAAGAAAAAGAAAAAGAAAAACAAAGAAAAAAGGAAGAAAGAAATAACGAAAGAAAAAAAAAAGAATTTAGAATAGACATTGTCCGGAAAAATAATCAATATACGGCAATATTCAAATTTTAATTATGAAAATTAATTTCATGAATAGGATTGTAATAAAAGATTTTATGGCCATAATAATTTTAATTATTAAATTTAAATTAGCGAGTATTTGAATTCTAATGAAACTGGTCAAATAATAATTCCTTTTCCTTCTCTTTTATCTTCTTCTTCATTATGCTCATACTCGCAGCCCTTCTTCCACAACAATAAATCATCATCGTTTTGCAATATGAAATTTGTTTCGCCATCGCTGTATTTTATTAAATATTTTCATTTAGTAGCATCGAGTGCATCTGTGCCAGCTTTAACAAAAAATTCAAAATACCTTTATCCGTATTAAAATGCAAGTAATGCAGTTATACGACGACTCAATTCTTTCGTCACCTATTTATAAAATTATTACGCCCGTGGAGCAGCGTAAGTAAAGTCTTATTCTTGTTGTAAGGCAAACTTTGTTTCATTAATCGAATAATTATTAGAAACGACTTGTATTAATATACTTTTACTTTACGACAAATTAATCGTTCGCTCTTACGACACAGACAACACACTTTTAATATCTGAATATATTGTAAGTGATATCGTTATAGAAACATTATAAACTCGTTTTCTTATTTCAATTTAATAACATTGTTTTATTAAGCTGAATTATGCACTGCCATTTATATTGATATGGATATTTAATCAACAAGCATAAAGCCCAACGTATATAATATACGGGTTTTAGCTCTGATTTATAATTTATGACCTGGATAAATATTTTAATTGAAAAACTTGCTCAAATACGTTTTTTCGCAATTTGCATTAAAATCCATTTAAATATTCCATAAATATTATAGAAATTTAATTTAAATCAATTTCATTCTATATTCATTATTTTATTTTCGACAATAAATTGAGGCACATTTTAAATTTAAATTAAACGCGTTAGACATGAAATATCTATAAAATTAGTGTATTTATACAAAGTTCTCTGTGCAGTAAATAAATTCAAAATTACGTAAATAAAATAATTGCATTGATTATATTTTTTTCATAAAGTTATTTTAGAATTCCATTTCATACGTTCATTTATAAAATCTTATTTAACTAGCTTTAAAGCGAAGTTTTTAATTTTGAAACAACTTTTGACATTTTAGTATGGCAAAGTTTTGATTACAAACTGCAAAACTTTTATAATACATAACCAATTTAATGTCAAAAAACATAAAGTTTTGATGTAGAATGGTCTCATTCGTGATCTGTAGCTATTAAATTTTTATGTGAGAAGTTGCTTACTTCCAGCAAACACAATTTTCTTCGTTCGAATAAAATGAAATGCGCTTTAAAAAAAATATATACTTTTAACCATATTTTCAAAGCACTAAAATTTCCTATAAAAGCAATTTTTTTTTTTGTTTTGGTTTTTTTTTTCTTTTTTTCTTTTTTTTTTTATAAATTAGTTATAAATATTAAATAAGTAGTAAAATTCAACATAAAATGTGTAATTATTAATTTCAGTAGTTTCGTAGCCTATCGATTATTTTATTATTGCCATTTTATTTATAAATTTTATTTTCTTCTTTCTCCTGTTTTAATGGCCCGAGTGATATTATGCATCGAGAAGAGCAAATGTTGTAAAATTAAATCATCGTTAAATTTGACTTTTGACCATACGTAAAATTGTTTAAATAAAGGAAAAAGTAATGACGAGAGAACGAGGAAGTAAAAGGCATGAAATGAAGGAATGAAAGAAAATAAAACGTCTGATGCTTCATATCCAATATCTGCGGGATAATCGTTATTTTTCATCGTGACAATTATATTTTCAAAGCATCGAGGCACTATGCAAAATACATCTCAAGTGCACATAGACAATTGAAATTCCACGACCAAATACTTTCTCATTATATATTCCAAATTAAGCAATTTCGTGCCGAGCCAATACTTGAACTACCTACAAACATTTATGTCATATATATGATATGTTTATGATATGTATGTGTATTGGGAATACATCGTATGATCCACAATTTACAGACACTATAACGAAGTGTGGGTCAAGCGATACATTCGCAATACATAACCCACATTTCCGTAATCAGCAATGTGGAATGCAAAGCCTTTTGAATTATTGATTCGTATGCTTTCGAACCAGACAATTTTAGTACTATTCCTTGAAGAAAATAAAAATGAAAAGAAATTTTTAAGGCAAACTAAAGTAAAGGAGAATAAAAGCAAATAAATAGTGGACGGGTAACCTCAAAATATAATTATTATGCGCCTTCTCGTTACGAAATACAGTTGAAATCTCGTTAATACTTTTGCAATTCATTTGGAAACGTTAATTTTAGTTATATTTCTGCAATCACGGCAAATGATTAGATGTTTCACGTATGACCCAATTTGTGACTGCATTCTAATCCAATTGTAGATAAATTATAGTCGCATCGTGCGCGGGCACAGCGCGGCTTGTGAAAACCGTTTTTGCAAGTTGAGAAACGCTGCCTCACCTTTGAAGACATTTGTCTGTCAATAGAGGAGAAAATCAATGTGTTGTAAGATGCGCTCTACAGCTTGATACAATCAATTTTCAACATTCAAGCAGTCATCGAAAAATGCATTATATTTATTGTTGCGTACCGAGTAACGAGTACGCGCCAGGCTCTAATGAATTATGCAGTTGCAGAACCCACCGAGCACCGATTTATAATGAAGAAGCCTTTATCATTTCAACATAACGCTATCTCTCTCTCTCTCTCTCTCTCTCTCTCTCTCTCTCCGGTTTACTCGGATATTCCCTCAAACAACGCCACCCTCATCCATTTCTACCGTATTTTGCACGGCTTCAAGATTCCTCGTAATTTATAAACGAACGTCATATCGTCGTTCGTCTAATCGTCTTGCGAGCATGGGCAAGGCTCCAACTGCCCCTCCCCCGCCCCCACCCCCCTTCTGCCATCGTTCCACTTATATTTGCATACCCGGTACAGCGTATGTTAGGCCGTAATAAATGCAGCCCGTGAAATGGCTGCCTCCTGCGCGATAACGCAATAATTGACAAATTAGTGCGCTACTTGCTCTGGAAGGAAAAGGCTCGTAACGTCCGCACGTCCGTTCGCGGCCTTACATTTGTTTTCGCCCAGCGGCTAATAATCTGGATAAATGGCATTGTCATAGCGCACAACGAGATGTGCGATATATCAAAATAACGAAAGACGTTTGAGTATGACCGGGAGTACGACGGACGCGGAACACGCGGTCATTCACGTGGACCTGTTCCTCCCTGCTGATTAGCGCTACGCTGACCAGCGCCGCCTATACGCATGCACGCGCGACTACCACACCCCCCCACCCACCGCCACCTCTCACCAACAAACCCCCAAACCCCCGCAATCCCATCGCACCCTACTACTCAACCACCGGCCCGCAAATCCCCCGAAAACCTACCGAGCGCTAACGCCGTCCTCACCCCTTCCCTCCTCCCGTACGCCCGCGCGACCGAATGCGCCTACGCACACACGCGTACATAATATTTTACGACGGGAACGAGATTAAAAAAGCGCGCAACTGTTATTGCTGTTGTAATAAAGATAATCACAGAGTGGATACCAACGGCAAGCCGTTGGCCTTTTCGCTGCCCTCCCCCCGCCCCTAAGCAAAAACCAACCCACCGGCTAGGCCAGCGTCTCTATTACTGCCCTTTACCCTTCGACGTCAAGTTACACCTCGAATTATGCGGCTTTCTCTTGTTTTCTTTTGTGGATTTCGATTGGCCGCGTGATCGCGGACAGAGAGGAAGATTGAACGGAAGATGGAAGAAGAGTGGAGGGGGAGGGGGGAGGGGGAGTAGGGGGAGTAGGGGGAGTAGGGGGAGGGGGGGAGAGATAAGAGGTAAGCGAGCGAGGGGAAATAATAGAAAAGCTAATAGCTCAAGAAGAGGGGAGGGGGAGGGGGGAGGGGGAGTAGGGGGAGTAGGGGGAGTAGGGGGAGGGGGGGAGAGATAAGAGGTAAGCGAGCGAGTGGAAATAATAGAAAAGCTAATAGCTCGGCTGTCGGTTATCGCCGTTCGCACTAACGGTAACGAGGAGAAAGTCAATGAGCCGCCGGGGTTGGGCAAGTAGGGGCGGGGCGGGAGCGGCATCGCTGCTCCTACTACCCAGTACGGCTCGATTCTGGAAAAAAAGAAAAAGAGAACGAGAAAAAAGGCAAAAAAACGAAAAAGAAACGGAAGAAGGAAGAATCGCACGGGCGAGCATAAGGGAGTCGAGCGGTGGGTGACATGCCGTGAGAACGCGCGAGAAAAGCCATGAATCACTGATGATGCGGAGCGGCGATGAGGGGTAGCGGGTAGCGGATGGCGGCTGAAAAGTGTGGGCGAAAGGGGGAGGGAGAGCCGGGAGTTAGGTTGGCAGGTGATAATAGCCGGCGGCGCGCAACCATGCCCGCGAACGGGCGAGCGAGCGATTAAGCAGCGTACCGCCACGAAGGAGGTGTGGGGATGAGCGTATGGCGATGGGCGCGGGAGGGAGAGAGGGGAGTGAGATGGGGGGGGGGGGGATAGGAGTACGTAGAGGTGTGGGCAGTCAAGAGGGACGGCGGGTGGGTTAGCGTGAGCGGACCGCCCTGGAATTTCGGGGCTGCCGTGAGTGTGAGGGGCGCGTGCGTGCGGGTGGTGAAAGGGCGCGCTGAATTTAACTGAGCCAGAAGATGTACCAAAGAGGCTGATGGCGATGGCCCCGACGATACCGTCCGCGCTCATCCTCGGTCGCCTCCGGTTGTCCTTCTGCTCTCTTAATCCTCCGCGCCCAAAGCTCGGTCCCCAGGTGAATCCTCGGCTCGGAGATTAGCTGCTGCGCGGCTGGGCGTCACCGCTCATAATATCCGAGAGTCGCACACTCACAGGCACACACGCGTCTCGCGCGCACAGCTGTCCGGTGCGCTCCTGGAGCCGGCGAGAGCGGTCGCGTGCGGTCGAGAGCCGAAGGCGATGAGACGCGCGTAGCCTCGCCAAGCGCTATTCACGAGTTTAAGGACCCTTTGAGGTGGGTGAGGGGCGCGGGAGACGGGAGCACGCCAAGGACGAGGGGGTGAGAGAAGTCGGACGAGAGGTATTATACGCCGCTGTATTTGTGTGCGTGTGTACGCGCGCGCGCACGCACACGCCGGGGTGGTACACGGGCGGCGGGCGCGGGATGGTTACGTGGGGCGCGGACGGTGACGGTGATAGGGAGGAGGCGGGGGTGGCGGTGCCGGTGGTGACTGCGAAGGGGGGAGGGAAGAATAGAGGGAGAGAGAGAGAGAGAGAGAGAGAGAGAGAGAAGGTGGTAGCGGCGGCGCG
>NW_011948421.1:958342-958564 GCF_000503995.2 Ceratosolen solmsi marchali | reverse complement strand
GAAGGAGGAGGTAGAGGAGGAGGAGGAGGAGGTCGAGGATTAAAGCGCGACGAGGCGTGTGCGACGGGCTTTCGCGCGAAACGTCGTCGAGAGTACGGAGAGACACAGGGAGTATGTACGTGTTGCCGCGATAGTAGCCGTAGGTGCAGTGCACCGTGGCGGTGGAGAGGCTCCTCTGCGCCGCGCCTCCCCCCACCCCCCCCCCGCCGCCGCGGACCCCCC
>NW_011948421.1:923023-958138 GCF_000503995.2 Ceratosolen solmsi marchali | reverse complement strand
GCTCTTAGAGTCACTTTTACGTAAAGTGGCAACGGAACACGTGCGACGCCGGTGCGGAGATTTTTCTCATTTACCTCGAACTCGACGTTCTCGACGCGATCCTACCTTGACCTTAACGCGACCCCACTCCAAATGTCCAAATCGTTATTTGAAGTGGCAAGTATTACGCTTTATCGCCCCTTTGACGAATTAATTAGGGCTTGCGAGCTTGGGAATGGACATTCAGTGATTACTCAATATCCACGAGTACGCGAATCCCGAGCCTAGCGACATATTTTGCTATACGTTCGTTGTGAATGCTTATGCGCATGCGCCCGCGAAGTAGCAACTCGGCATACGCGAGGCCAAATATGCATCGAAACTCCTACGAATGTGGCTCTTCCTTTGTCGAGTATTGTACATGAATGCGAATAATTTATAACACGATATGATATATCCGAAATGGAAAACAATGCTTCGTGTTGCATTAACGAGACCTTACTCCCCTCGGATCAATTTCTAAAAAAGCTTAATGACGATACAAAAAAAAAATCAAGAAATATTTTATCTATTTTCTAAAGCCATTCGTAAAATGCCAAACATACAAACTTTGTGGCATTTACGAATATATGTATATATATATATATATATATATATATATATACGCATGCATGTGTGTATGTTTGCATGCATGTTTGCATGTTTGCATGTTTGTATGTTTGTATGCATGTTGTACGCGCGTGTGCGCGTGTGACTGCGCGCGTGTGCGCGTGTGTGCGAATGTAGAGCAGGTGAGAAAGTCAAAACATCAAACTGTTCGAGTGATTATTTTTCCTTTTTTTATATTTACACTGTTTAAACGAAAATGCTGAAACTACGTCTATCTAGAGAAAATTAATGTACTTTTTATATTATCCAGATATATGAAGTTTATATAATTTCTAGGAATTATAAACGAATGCCTACATACATTTGTAATATCTGTTTTGCTGTAAATTCGATGCAAAAATTTTATATTAAGTCTTACTTATCTTGATATCGTGAATTTAATAAATGTAATTTTCCATATACTCGTGAATGGCGTTTAAAGATTAAAGATCCAATCGACATTTTAAAAAATACGCTTCTGAATTATATTCGATATAAATAGATTAAAAAATATAGAACTTTGCATGAAATATGATTTATTAAAGGAAAGTAGGCTGCAAAATAACGTTTTGCTCTATCAAATTACAACTGTATTTCAAAAATTATGTATTATTTCGAGCATAAATATATAAAAAGTAATAAATTCAATCAGTTACTTTTATGTATTTATAAATAAGGATATTCGTTAGTTAATAAAAACGAAGTATAGTTTCTGAATTACTAGAATATGTAGTCGTGTGCATTACGAATACACTTACTGAGAAATATAAGATAAGTTTTATATTTGCAAGAATAAAGTAAAAATATTGTTGGCAATCTACTTAAAGTTTATACATCTTGTTTTCATATTTTATATTTCATTTTCGTAGAATTTAAAATTCCCTTGGAAATAGATATTTAAAGGCTAGATATGACGTCATATTCCTGAGAATTATTTGTTCCCTTAATCTTTATTTGACTACGCAATGCTTTTCGAGACTTTCTGAATGTAATATCCTTACCAATATTGACATACATAAAGTTTTCATTTTAACTCCAACATTTATTTCAATTTTTTATCTTCCTGTAATTAGCCGCAATCTTTATTAATAATAAAAATATTCTTAAAAGTAGTTTAAAAATTATGCTTCTGGCGTTTCGAATAATTTTATAATTATATAATGAATTTCAATAACTCCACGACAGAAATTTTAATGCACAAATTGACAAATCGGCAAATTATTATCGGATGTGTCATTATCTAGTTGCCAACAATTATTCAAAATGCTATTCAACGTCAAATAACCAAATCAAATGCAAAAACGATATAAAAACATTTAAATTAAATTTACAAAACTTTTATCTTTCTACGAAATTAATTTTCTCAATATTAAACTAAATTGGTTACTTAATAAAAACTATGAGTTAAGCGAGTTAAATAATGGTAAATAAAAAATTCATTTAGTAGTAAAGCTAAAGTTATGAATTATACTTTCTATCGTCCAATTATTGGTTTACGTACGGATTATATTGTTAGTACTTTTATATTAAATAAAGTTATTACAACTATGCTCTATAAATATTTTTGCGCTTACATTCAAGAAAATAAAACAAAAAATTTTATTTATTGATGAAATTGTTTTCAAAAGTTACCGCTATGCTCGATAATGCTCAATAATTTATTATTTTCCAATACACTTTATCATTAAAAAAAACAAGAGAAAAAGAAACATAATATATAACACTTTATATGTTTTTATACATAATAATACACGATGGATCGAAATTATTATTTCATTTTAAAATAATATATAATTTATTATTAAGGTTAATAAGTCTATTGATGATATTAAAAATTTCTAATAATATCTTAATCTAATTCAATTTTCAAATAAATATGTCGATAAGATATTTTTTCAAGCAATTTTTAAATATTTCTGCTTAATTTCTTTTTTTTCATCTTATAATAAAAAATTAACAGATCTTAAAGTTGTTCTCGATGTCAAATGTTCCGTAAAATAATAGCTGACTTAACAATGATAAATATGTAAAGCGGATTTACGAATGATTCGTGAGAAGAAATTTATATCTTGATAGGGTCAAAGTATCGTCATTTGGAAAACAATTTTCTCATCTTGAAGAAAAAGCTAAGAAATATTTTTCAAATTATGTAAATTCGTCTATTAGTAGTCGAATTTTTATGCACAATACTTTTATAATGGGGTTTAAGGAAAATAGAGCTCAATTTTAATAGTAAATTTAATATAAAATTTAATGGAAATAAACAAACCCACACACGCGCAAGCACGCACGTACGCACGCACGTACGCACATATATATATTTTTTTTTCTTCTTCTTCTTCTTCTTCTTCTTCTTCACTTTCGCAATTATTTCTATTCAATGTATGGTTTCTTGTTAATTTTTTCGTTTCCAAGGTACATGCGAAATAAAATAAAGCATATAAAGCACTATTTATATAATGAATATATTATTTATTGGCAATACCGTCCATCTAAATAAGTATTTCAGATTATTATTCTAATTTTCCTCTCATTGGCAGAATTATTTACTTGTTATACTTTACTTTACATTATAATCTGAATAAATATTTAAATGTGATCTGAATTTATTGCATTTAGATATATGTTGGCAACATATTTCTCAAAGCCATCTATAAAAGGAGCTTCGACGTGATAAAATGTTAAGTATATTTAAAGTAATATAATAATTTAACGAGCTTTTATGACTATAAACTAGATTCTTTCTTTCTTTCTTTTTTTTTTTTTTTTTTTTTTCAACAAAATGCCAAGAAACGTTGTTAAGGTGAATTTGAAAAATGAGAAAAGATAGATTATAAAATTATAAAATTGTATAAGTACATTATAGCAAGGATAGTAATTATTATTTTCATTAAGATTAACATTATTTTAGATTTCCAGAGACAGTTCACCTTCGATAAAGCTCAGTGCGACGTTGAGATATTTCCTCTACTCTCGCGCAAAACTACGAAAGTGCGAGACACTGGGAAAGTTCGAGCGTTCAATCTAAATTAAGTCCAAGGCTAAATAATACATTGTTTCATGCACCAGAAAGTAGTAAGTGTTTGAAATAAATAAAACACGACATCTTATGCAACATATATAAGAATTGGGTCATCGTATTTCTCGACAAACTATAAAAGTAGGACATGAAAAAGGAAATTCATAATACTTGAAGATGTACATGTTTATTATAATTAAATTACAAACGTCCTTTACAATGTTATTAAAACATCCGAAATTGACTTTACTTATTAACGAGTACCATCGACTTTATTTATTTTGTTTGACTATCTATCTATTTTCATTTTAATCAAAAATGTTCTCGCGTGACAAGTGAAATCAGCATCTAATTGTACGTTATGTCAAATTTCTTAAAAAAAAAATAAATAAAAAAAAAAGGCTCGTTGTCTTTAAAGGTAGTCCAATACACATTATTGTGAATAACAAATTTATTAATAACTTTAAATAAAATCATTTTTTTTTTTTTTTTTTTTTAATCAAACCTAACCTTTCTTTCATACTTTAGGAAGGATAATAATAACAAGAAAATTTGTAAGTCTTATACAATGGTGTATCTCTAAGGCTGCGTAGTAGTCATTATAATATTTCTCTAGAATAAATCTTACAAGAAAACAATAATTCTAATTGAGTCATAATATGTTTTTGTTACGTAAACGAGACATTAGCTAATGCTGAATTTTCATTATTAGCCGTTAATTTCGACATTTCGTAATACCGTAGTAACTTGGTGCAAGGCAAATCTAATTCCGGGTGTATTTACGGGATGTTGTGCAGAAGGACTAATTAATTAGGACTCGCGTGTCATATAAATAGTAAAGTTACCCTTAGAAAAGACAAGCTCGCGTCGACTGATTGATAAGCAATCTAAGTGAGGCAAATCCTAAGTGTAGAATAAGCGAAGAGAGATGAAGGTAGAGGAACATATATGTATTTAATACTAATTTGCCATATCCTCTTGTGCTTTGAGCATCACTGCTTTGTTCAACAACAAAATCTCAGTCACTCATCTGCTAAATGTTAAATTTATAACATGTAACTCAATATAAATTTTATTTATTTATTTATTTAGTTATTTATTTAGTTATTTATTTACATTATTTCTATATTATGCATTTATATGGTATAGTAAGTATATAATACATTAATTAGCTTAATAATAAGATTGTTAAACGTATTAGTATTCTTCTGTAGGTGAACATTTCTATTTCTAATACAGATGTTTAATAATTTTATATTAACTTATTATATTTAGAATTACTAGTTTTTTTTTTTTTGTTTTTTTTTTGTTTTTTTGTTTTTTTTTTGTTTGTGCTTTGAAGCATTATTTCTGAGTTAGGTGTTTTTATTTTTAAAATTTTCATTTTCAATAATATTTGTAAATTATTTTCTGTCACAATGAGAAATATAATACTTATATACTTAAACATACTTCGTTTTACAAATAATAATTTTTGTTGATAATTAAATTATTTTATTATTCATTATGAAACTCGATCAATTGAGAAATGTGAAATGAATTTTATATGCCGATTGAAACTCAGTATTCATGCAGTAATAATAGCCTACCTTTTCAATTTATATTAAAGTAATATTATTATACTGCTCATATATATATATATATATAGAATAATAATAAAATTATTTAAAATTAAATTTGTTGTGAATTTCTTATTTAATCGCATAGCCATTTAATTTCCTTTAATTTTCAAGCCTCATTTATGACTGTGACACTTGCATTACTCTGTTTATAAATTAAATTTTCATAAAGCATTATATCATATCAATTCTGTAATAAAATTAATTATTTGTAAATTTATTAAAACGTAGAATGTGAAAATTAATTAGATAATAATGTCTGAATTTTCGATACTTCAATATACCTTCAATTACCTTCGTGAAAAATAATAAATATATTTATAGCTAATTACATTACAGATTTATTTTCTTTCGTCCCCTTACAAATGTTTATACGAAGTTGAATATTTATATTTTATTTGCCATTGATTTTCATCTATGAACCTTTAAGAATTATATTATATAATAATTTTTTTCTTACTCTTTGATTGGAGAAATCGATATTTCTTATTGAATATATGTCATTTCCATCTCAATGTATTCGACTAAAAATATTTAAAAAACTATTTTTCTTCCTTCATATTAAAAAGGAGCATAGATATGTGATAGGCCATTCCATTAATTGTAAGTACAATAATATTAATTCTATAAGAGTGGATAAACATTTTATTTTTTATTTGTCTTAAAAAGTGCGTAAGTGTGTCTGTTCGTTATAATTACCATCTTCAAAGTAGTTACAAAAACATATTACAAAATATTGTTTGCCGTACATTTTACTCTTAAGATTTTGTTTAATAAACTTTCGCCTAATTAAATATTTATATATTTAAATTATTACAAAAGTAAAAAAAATTGAAATCATACAGATTCAAGAACGCAATCTTTCCAAATTAAAATATTTTATTCACTATTGTTTTAACTTATAATTAGGTATTTAAATTCTATATTACAAAGTATAAGTAAAATTGATTCTAAAAATCACATTAAAAAGGTAATTACAATGACAATTTTCTTTTAATTATAATAAATTATACGAAATTTGATATAATGTAATTAGAATAACGAATTTTTTTTTCTTCACTATTATGCATGATAATATTCAATAATGACGTTAGAAACGTAAAATGAACAGTTACATAATTATTCATCATGAATTTTTTCATACAATCGCCGATACGTTGATGCATAGGTTCTAAAGCTATTACTAATGTTGTAAATTTTGAATCATTACAGAAAATTATGAAGTGGCCGTTGACAATCATTAATTAGTCTCGGAGCCCTCGTATGCTGCAATGTATTAACATCTCGCGATTACCATACCTTTTCCGTTTCATAAATTGAATGAAATTACTTGAACATTGTCAATATTATCACGTAATTATAATGTAGAGAGAAAAGGAATGATTTTTCAGTATAATAGTTGATTTTATCAAGCATATAATAATTTAACTTATATACATGGATTATTCTTTACTTCGATATAAGACAATAAATATGAGAATAAAAAGTGCCGATATTGTATGTATTTCCATGTCATTGAGGGGCTTCCATTTTATTTCATAATCTACGCTTGAAATGTCTTTCTTATTATTCTACAAAATAATATTTAACGAATATTTTATTACTAAATGCGTTATACCTTTCAACAATTTAATTGTAAAGACATAAATGTAAGTAACGAATTGAAGACCGAACGAAAAATAAGTAATAAAATGCTCGATTCTTTATTCATAGTTACTATTTTTCTTAAAGTAATGGCTTTCCTATCTTGAACAGCATCAATGTAAATATCTATTTTTCACGACCAATTTTTTTTTAAGTGGATATACTTTGGATGATGACACATATCCGTATATAAGTGCGTATATAATTATTTTAAATATTCAAATACAACAGGTACAGCAAAATCTAGTTCAAACTTGTACCAAAAAAAAATTTATTTCTTTAATTTATAAGCTGCCGATTTCGATTACATAAGACTATATAAATGAACATGTATATAACGGCGAAGCCTGTGACTGACGTTTCTGTATATTTAGTGTAATTGGCTGGGAATGGAACGAGATCAAAAGTCAACAACAGAGTCCAAATAAGAAACACGAAGTTCGAAGTCAGATTGTACAATTTTATAAAAGTTGTTTTTAAATTTGTTAATTTTAGCTTTTGCAGAATGGAGAACTTTTATTAATCCAATTTTCTTATATCTCGGATATCCGCATTCCATTATTATATAAGGAAATATTATTTTTTAATCTAGTGATATCATTTTAAATATATTGAAGTACATTTTATGAAATATAAAGTACCTGTTATTTATAAGAGAATTTTTACAATTGACTGTTTAAATATACATTTCAATTGATTTGTAAGAAGAATATCATGGATCAAATTGAAAATATTTACGTAAAAAATTCTATAAAGATATATAATTAACATTGTCTTAATATTTATTTATTCTATTTTATATTATAATTTTTTTTACATGGGAATGTATTTTTAACGCGTAGTTTTTTTTTATGTATTTCAAACAAAATTATCAATCTACAATGGAGGTATGATTTTAATTTTATATGATATTTTAATTAAATATGATTTCTTCTCTTACGTACATCTGAGCAAGAAACCTTAGTATCTTAATATCTTATTGAGATTTATTGAATTGCATAAAATAAAAATTTTATGTATACCGCTTTCGCATCAGAAATACGTCAATAACATTTTTTTGCATATTAATATTATGTAAACTAATATCGTAAATATTTTTTACTCATAATTATTTTTACCAGTTTACCAATTGCTATAAAATAAGGTAAGATAAATATAAACACGAAATGGTAATATAAAAGTAATGTCTGTTAATATTTAATGTGCATTAATACATAAGTTTAATAATATTAAATTATATAAAAAATACACATAATTTTAATCTATTTTAATGAATAAATACAGGCCACCAAAACGACAAAGAAAACAATTTTTCAATGGTTTTAGTAAATTGGAATATTTCACAGTTTTTCATAATCATTCTGTCGCTTATGAACAAATTACTTATGAATATCAATGAATAAGATTTCAAAAATATTAAAAATTAATATTTATAATATTATTATTAAGCAATAAAAATCGAAATAAATCTTTAAAGCAATATAGTACTATACAAATTCATATATTTTAATTTAGAACTTACGTTACATTGTTTAATTTTAATTCTGAACAGCTTCTTAATATAGATAAAAAAAAAAAATATGTATATATATATATATATATATATATATATATATATATATATATACATACACACACAAATATATAGAAATAATGACAAAATAAAAAATAGACAAGTTTTTATTTATTGATTCGAGTAAAGATTGCTTTGCATATAAATATACTGAAGTTGAATTGCTATTTCATAGTAAAATATAAATTAGCCAGAAAATTTTATATTTAGACTTCAATTTCTTATAATATTATAATAATTGTGCATTTAATAATAATTTTATACATGAAATAACGACTTTTTATAAGATTAAAATGATTAAAAATATTGTAAAGCCTACATAATCTAAACTCGTGTTAACTAACCCTACCTTTAAATGAAATTAGAAAGCAATTACTAAATATTATTCTTGGAAAGGAATTTCAATCTAAGAAGTTAAATATACCGTGTATTATCTTCTATGGTATTCTAAATAATTATATAGAATGCGGAAGTTCAAACGCTTTAATTAAAAATATATAATGACTATTACTAATATTGAATAGGCGGCTTCGTTTACACGCGTATTTACGAAATGTATAAAGTTTACATTCATATGAATTTTAAAATCCAATAACAAATTGGAAAGTTTTTTTTCACCAACGCTACTTATTCTTTAAGATGGGTAATTAAACAGAAATAATATCCTATTGCTTCTTTAATTATTTTAATTTTTTTTTTTTTTTTTTTTTTTTTTTTTTTTTTTTTAAATACTATCAAGAATTTTATTGAAATATTGAATTTAATTAACAAAGTTCATAGTAGTTATATAAGTTCGATAATTAAATATTGAATTAAGTGTATTGGACATATAGGTTAAAATGATCCAATTTTATAGTAAAATTTTTCTTGTATTAATCAGAAGAAATATTCGGTTGAATATATATTTAAATTATAATTAAAATGATAAGAATGTGTACAATGTAAGAGAAATTTAAGGAACAGCGGAAAGTATAGAAACATATAAACGTATTTGCTGAACGTAGTAAAAAAACATTTTCTTTTATGATTGGAATTATTGATCGGATGGTTTACAAAAATTGAAGTAAATATTAAAACTATTATCTTAACGTTACGTAAGAATTATATTTGATATAATATACATACATATATATATATATATATTATATATATAAATTAAATTTTATATTGTTATTGTATTATCGATTTTATAAAAGTAACCGGGGCTTTTTCAAAAATATAAACTCTAAAAACAATGGAAAGTTCGTTACGTAAATATCTTACGAATAAACCATATAATAGAGTACTTTTATTTTTTGTTAATATTCTTGCATCCAGGCTTGTTCAAATTTGATTACTAATACGAACAAAATTACCCAATGTCGAGCAATTGAATATGTGGTTAAACTCCTTAGAATGCAAAATACGGCTAAAAATAAATAATTAATATAATGAAGTAGTCATAGAAATAATATAATACATAGCTTCTAGAGATCGCTACGATGATAAAAATGACGAGGAAGAAAAATATCGAATGTCTTCCACGTTCAATGACTTTGGAATTACGATTTATACAAAGCAACTGCCACGCGATCTAATTCCAAAACATATATTCTTAATATGAAATTGCAAATAGACAGCGACTAAATGCCCTATTAAAGAAAAAAAAAAAAAAAAAAATTTTTTGTTATAAAGGATAATAAACAGTATTTGCAAAAAATGGGCTAGAAAGCAGAGCATGAATAGCAACGAGAGTTCATTTTACTTTGGAATTACGTAGCCAATGTTTTTAATGGGCGTTTACAGGCAAAAGTATAGTCGAATGCGGCAGCTATTATTGTTGCAAGAAAATTTCATATCCAGTGCAAAAATATCATTGAACTGAGAGGGAGCATTTGAGAGGATATCATAAATATGAGAAAAAGGGATTAAGTATTATCAAAAGATAATGGAAGACTAAAGAAAAGTAAACGGCGGAAAGTAATTTTAAAAGAGCCATAGGAGAATAAAGAACTGTCGAAAAAGCTTCTAAAGTAATATGTAGGCGATGTATAAAATATTCTTTGTTGAAGATTTGTTAAATATTTTATGAAATCGGAATTACCTTAAAATGACGCCTTTAGTGGATTTTTCAGCTTCAATGTATAAATTACAAATTACAAATTACAATAATATGTAGGATATAATTTACACAGAGGCTCGAAATCTAATGCACCGTAATAAAAAAAAATAGGTTTGAAATATTTACATCCCATATTCACATAACGATATTATTTATATAATTATAAACAGTGGCCTCTCATTTATAATCATAATATTTTGTCGTCGAATTTAAAATATAATTGTAACCACACAAGGTGTACTACACACAGCTTAAAGCACATTTATAATGATTTGTCGCGCGATAGAATGGAAAAGGCATTGAATATTTTCATAATAATGTATTTCGACTTTACTAAAAACAATTATTTCATTAACGGCTATACAAAGTTTCTCACGCATATATTCAGTTCATTGATATGATGAAATGGCAAAAATTAATGGTGACGTAACGCAATTGTAACGCAACGTAGAATTAGAGATTAATGCGGTAGCCATTGGAATAGGCGTATTAACAGAGATAATAACAATAGTTAGCGCATAATAATATTGTGGCGTGGCAAATGTTGTCCATAAAATTCGTGAAAATGCAAAAACATTCGGACAAGTGCGTCGGTGGATGAGAACTTTAACTTCAACTTCTTCGGAAGGTAGTTAGTTGGTTAATAAGAATGAGAGTTCTTGAACAAAGAGGCGACGACGCCGAGCCTGTGAAACAGCTCGATGTGCTTCTCGGAAGTACTTTAGGAATTTCGCCCGAGACGCGAGGCCGAGCGTCGCATTAGCCAGCGATTGCGTAACCATAATCCTGGGATTGTCGCTCCCCCTCGTCGCCACCCCAATCCCATCACAAGCTCGATGAGAGAAAGTAGTCGGTGCCCGGAGGTGCGCGGATTAACGGTCGCCGGTGCGTGCGCCGCTCTGCTCGCTACCTTCTGTCCCCGTTTTTATGCCGCAGCTGTGATGGAGTGCGGCACGCGCAACGAGGCAAACGCTTCCGGCCTCGGCGGTCAAGGTCGCGGCGCGTACGTGGCCTCGGTCGCGTGACGCCGGGGCGGCTTAACCGCGCCAGTCTACCTTTCATCCTCGCGGCCCTGAGATGATGCTGTCGAGCGGGGCCGGTAGGTTCCTTGATCCCGTGGCCAATGTTCGATGGATCGAGCGTACCTCGTGGATCTTTGGTAAATGTGCCCGCGAGTTGATCGATGATGACGCGTGAAGTGTCGAGCGATCGTCGAGTGTCGAATTGTTCTCGTTATCAAAAGTCGTTTATAGCGGCACTCGCACTGGCGCGTCACAATTATCTCATTGCGCCATCATCCTCCTGCGAATTTTAATTGGCTTTAATGCTTTTAATTACTCGACTCTCGGTGATTGGTCGATTTTATCCACCGGATATATCATCGGCATTATGATATTATTGTTACCAATCGATTGCTCACAAAGTAATTGGTACGATTGGTTTTCTAATTCGACTAATAATTCGTGGATAAGGATGTATTTGTGGAAAGATTAGTACTTGGTATGTACTAGCCATATAGGAACAATCAAGGGCTGAATAAAAATGCTCTTACCATATCTCTCTCTCTCTCTCTCTCTCTCTCTCTCTCTCTCTCTCTCTTGGCAAGCAAAATAGTTATTCCTCACTTGCAAATTGTGAGAAAACGAGACTTTAAAACTGCATGCGATCTTGCTTACTCGAGCGAGGCGTGAAAAATTAAATGAAACGGATTCGCGTGACGAATAAGTGAAAGCTTGACATCGAGAACAACCTAACGTTTTGGCATTCCCATACGTTTTCCAACTAAACACCTCGAACGTCTCTACTATCTTCAACGACATCTGCTCTAATAGAATTTCGTATTTATTGTACACCCATGGCATATGGGCTCACACATCCCATTTACATCAACCACATTCTCCCATGGCTTTATAAAGCTGTGCATCTATGGCCATTCAATTCTAATTAGCGTTTTGGACCGCCAAACGCAACTGATACTCAAAGCTCCGTAACCGAAGCTCCAAACATACCAACATCCCAGCACATTACTCGCTTGATTATTGAAAAATTAACCATTTGCTTAACAAATGTATTTATTGTCTTGCTTTATCGACTTTTACATGATAATTTGATGAGATAATGTGACATTAATTTCCAACTAATACAACTACGTTATTTTTACTTTGCCAATGGAAGGTCGAGTGACATTTCATTTATTTAAATTATATAGCAACTTCCGTTAATAGAAATAATGACCATTTAAACATCACATGAAATGTCCTCTCATTTTATTTCATTTCACCATTACGTATTATTGACTACTGCAGTTTTTTGAATCATCAAAGGCAGTAAACTGTTTAATTATCTAACGTTTGTTATTTGAATACTACGTGTGTATTTTCTCTCTCTCTCTCTCTCTCTTCTCTCTCTCTCTCTCTCTCTCTCTAAAAATCTGCATTACGAGCGAGTTGCTTATAAATTTAATCGGATACGTTTGTCAGCGCAAACTCGAATAATGTTTAGAAATAATTCATTACGTCATCGAAGGTATGCAAGATCTTAATATTGATAATACTGTCTTACTTATCGACATTATATATAAGATGACACGTGTACAATTTGAATTGCAAATATTGCTTTTAATTATTAGGAATATTACTAAGCTTATTTATCAAAAATATCCCCGTGTCAATTGGAAAATCTGTTAGAGCTTTATCATTCGATTTATGAAATATTATGCATGAAACGGGGATTCGAAATAAAAATTAATATTATTAATATTACATTCAACTCGTGATATTATTTAATATCAGCACCTTACTCGCCCTTGCTCTCGACAGATTTTTCTTTAAACTTTTTACGATCGAATAGTTCCGAATGTAAAAGTCCTAAAGTAAATCTTCCGCTCACGTTAATGTCCTTCGTTTGCAAATTTTTACATTCTCCAAGCGCCATTGTCCACGATAATACGATAAACGCATGCACACACGCACGCACAGAGAGAGAGAGAGAGAGAGAGAGAGAGAGAGAGAGAGAGAGCCACAAACGAGAGATGAAGATACGATAAAAGACATAATTATAATACAATCAATATTAATGATTTTAGGACAGAGCTCACGAATCCAATTATCTCGCGGCCATCTCGATTGGCAAATTGTGAATGTCACTCGTCACTCCAAACTGCGCCCAAAATGGCGAATAGCAAATAAAAGTAAACGCAGCATTTCAGACTCGCGGTACGCTCCGCCGTCCTCGCCACCTCAGTTCGCTAACTCATCGGATCTGTCGAGATCTCGTTGCAGCCGCTTCGCAGTTACACCTCTAACTAACCGGTAAACAAACCCCTTGGAATGCCGTCGTTGTCGTCGCGTGTCTTACTTAAGCCGCTATAAATTGGCTGGATCACGTGGGTTCTCTTGGCCACGTGGCCTTTCATTCATGAAGCGAGCCCCCGGCGGTGCTAATGGCTATAACGGCTCTCCCCGACACGCCTTCTCGCTCTCTCTCTCTCTCTCACTCTCTCACTCTCTCACTCTCTCACTCTCTCTTTCAGCTCTCACTCGCTCACTCTCGCTCCGGGGCGCGTATATTTTCGCGTCGCTGCCGCCAATTCGTCGGCTTTTCCGGGCGATTGTGTGCGTGTGCGTGAGCGAAGCCGCAGCCTCAAAGCCACCGACTCTGCCACTCTCTCGTTATCCCGGCTCGGCGGTTACGTGTGCGTGCGGGCACGCTTGCATGCGCGCCCAAGTGCACGGATCTACGTGTGCGTGTCTGCCCGTGTGTATGTGCGGGCGTCCGAGCGTGCCCGCGTCCGTGCCTGCGTGCGTGCTCCCGCCGACTGTGACCGTGAATCCTTCCGCGGCTCACTCTCGCTCTCTTTTTGCGTCTGGCTCTCGGCATTTCGTCGGACTCTTTTTCACCGCACGTGCGCCCCTGAACTTACGATGGGCTCTTTTCGAGGTCGGCCATTCTGACCGCTTGACGCCGGCGTTACCTGCGGGCGATAAACGCGCTCGCGCGCCATCACGCACTCGGCGTCCATCGATCGATGCGCTCCACGTGCATCGATCTCGCGATCTCGTCGCGGTCGACGCACCCGACAGCGCCCGTTAAGTAACGATGCTTTTTATGCGATATAGAAGGATCGTAAAACCGACGCTTCCGTCCATTAAGACCACCAAAGTGTATTCTTGAACTCTTGAGCGAAAATGGATAAAATTTTATTGTGGATAGACGCTCGCTTATCTTCCAGCACCGATTCTTCGCTGTCTTTATCTTCTCAAAATAGTTCGTGCTTTAGTTTGTTGGCATTTCAAAGCTTTTCTATACAAAACGCTCACTTACGCTTAACCCGTTTTTACGTTTACAATATATACTTAGAAATTAATATGTCTGTTTTATCTCTCTCTCTCTCTCTCTCTCTCCCTCTCTCTCTCTCTCTCTCTCAATCTCTCTCAATCTCTCTCAATCTCTCTCAATCTCTCTCAATCTCTCTCAATCTCTCTCAATCTCTCTCAATCTCTCTCAATCTCTCTCAATCTCTCTCAATCTCTCTCAATCTCTCTCAATCTCTTTACCTAACTCTTGTAATACTTTTAATAAATCGAATTGCGGTGCATCATTTGATTGAAATAACATTTTCCATACTTATAGATTTTTACTTTAGTTATTAAATATAAATTATTTACAGCCTTATATCATTGGATTTGCATAAAATTCGTCTCGAATTTATGCTTAAGCTTTTAAAAATATCATTGTACCGATATCGCTAACTAAACCAAACACATTTATTATTTTAAAAGACTCATAAAATATCTTACCATACGACGTTTCTATCAATTATTAATGACACAGAGCATCAGAGTATGGAAAATATGTATTGCATTAATGATACACCTATATTGGCAATCTATAAATTATAATTATGCATCGTAAACCACTGTAATTTTTCATTATTTTATATATAATTATAAGAACAATTATTATATCGTTAATGACACTTATTGAAATTATAATTTAAATCAATTATTATTTTCGCACTACTTTCGTACACACGTCGATGTGCAAGTGCCGTGCTTTCTTAAGATACATTAAAGATTCATTAAAAAGACACATGAAACGTACGCTTTAATATCAACTCGGATGTGATATTGCACATTTATTAGTCAATGATACGTACACTACGTAAATTGCGAATGCAGAGGAATTATGATTGTATGAGATTTGTACTTTACTACTCATTACCATATTCATTCGACTATAATAAATTACATAATCTGTCTATGAGTTACGTCGCATACAACTATATTCTATTAGCTTTACTCAGACAAAGACGTTTCGTACGGCTCCTAAAACAATAATTTTCCAATTCGTCGCTATTGGATAATTCTACGCCAAAACATATCTAAAAAACAAAGATATTTGTTCGTAACTAATGGGAAAATGATTTCGTTGGCTTTATAGCTCCTTAATCCCACATCGTTATATCATCCACGAATAATGCACGAAATGTATATGTGACTACATCTCTGTATCTCTAACTAAACCACGAAATATATTATTTAAGTATTTCCCGGTAACAATAGTAAATAGCTTTATACGCTATTTTCTGATATAAAAAATTCACTTCGAGAAAGCTTGCATTTATTCTTAAGAAAATATTGTCTCTTTTTCTTTTTAACGCGTAAAATACTTTAAAAACGATTGTTAAATATTTTGACATTGGTATAATTAATCTAATAGACATTATCTAGATGTAATTGGCAATTTTAAGTCGCGCTTTTTCACTCATTCTGAATATAATCACGTTTAATTCATTTTAATTATATATTCTTCATTACCACTGACAATTGTAATAATGTTTTAATGACGGAGAAGTTTAATATTAATGCTAATTAATGTACATTTAGGTATGATATTTAGCCTATTTTGCGTCGTGAACCTTACATACCTTTTTATCAATAATAATAATAATGTCTTTTATATTTTCAATGTAGGCCTTGTACTATAAATACGTTAATTTTAAATAAAAAAAAAAAAAAAAAAATCAAATGTCTTAACTGAATAATTAAGATTTCTTTTCATAGAAATACAAGGAAAGCGAGTAGCATTAAAATTTCAGAAAGCTACAGTAGTTCAAAGGCAAGCAATGTAATCATTTCTCCTCCAGTTTCCTTATTTAGTTGGTAGTTCTGCATTTGTAAACATCTCGTATAATTAACACAGGGGCTTCCATTGTTTGAAGAAATCTTAAATTATCACACTTATATCGAGTTTCATTTTCTATAACCATAACATTCATTTTAAAATATACAACTGGATTATGTAGTCTTTAGTTATTCATTCGCTATATAATACAATTACAGTTGATAATTGCTTTTATTATGATGCAGATAAAATTGTATGCATAAGCTATGTTTTGCTCTTTGTTTGTATTATTTTTCAGAAGCCTAGCAAGTTAATATTCAAATTAAGCTATTCTCTAATTTTCAATTATAATTGACAATACAAAATATTATTCCCAAAAAGTAATAAGACCAGGTTTTGTTAAATTTGTCATTTTACTACGTCTTTACATTCCGTAAATACATATTCTATGAATATACATATTGAATCATTTTTAAGACGAAAACAAATTTGTTATAGTAATTTCACGATAAAATTCTTCTTACTTTGCAAAAATTTTGTTATATAAACCCGCAAATAAAGTATTGGAATATAGGCTCAAGACTTATCAAAATTCCATTATAGATACTAAAAGAGAATCAATAGTTAGGATATAGTTAGGGTACAGGAGGAGTTGCGGACATCTAGACATATATGATGCATTCCTATAAATTTTTGTGGTAAACATCAAGACGATAAAAGCTATAGATATTTCTAAATTCATATTCAAATTCAAATTCAGGAACAGTCCGAAGAGGTATTTGCAGTTTCATTAGAATAAACGTATTTATAAAGTCATACCTTACGCAGATAATTTTTATATTCATAATATAGTAATATTATATATACAAAGTAAAGTATTGATAAAGTAAATGATAAGAACGGCTTTACCGATTAATAAGATGCATAAATCAGCATGAATTATTATAAAGGCATTTCTTTTATTTTTATTTTTTATTTTCAAGAGCCTCTTAGAATGATATATTTAACAATATTCATTAATCTATGAAATATAAATAAAAGATTTACACAGATAATTAAACATTATACTATTCTACAATAAAGAGAATATTATCTTTGTCATTTCAATGTCAAAAGTAGAAGATAACAACACCGTAAAGTAACAATGGCCAAGCTTAATCGACATTAATAATACAAGCAGTTTAATAGAATGAACTTTACTGATTTTAAAACTTTCTCGTTTAAAAGCACTTCTTTAAAATATAAGAAAAACGATAAAATTATTTACACGCTCTACGGCAGAGCATTAAACATATATAACAATTTTAGTTGGAAAAAGGCAAGAAATCATATAAGTCTTCTTAAGTATCTTAAGTATTATAAATAAGAAACTGTGATATATTAAAAGAAAATTTCGGGCGCATTCGCAAGAAATGAAAATTGAAATATAATTAAATATAAATAAAACCGATAATCAAATTAGCCATTTAATAAATGTAAATTCTGAAAATTGATGGAAAACATTTAAGATTTAAGATGGCGGCATTTAGAATTAAAATAGAGATGTAACGGAGTTGTCTCGATTAAGATAAGATTTAATTAACATATTTAGAAGCAAAAATTTACGAATAATAAGAAAATATAAAAGCTTAAACGTACGGGACAATAAAGAATTAAGGAGAAAATAATAGTAAGCTGATCGATATGGCTAAATCTTGGCAAAATTAATAAGATGAATCAAATAGAGGATAACAATGATGCCATAAGCAGCTATTGATAAAAATGATTAATCTTAAGCTAATACAGAACAATAACTTTGATTACTTAAAAATGCTTAAGTGCTCAAACAATATGCAAAAGGAAGCATATTATGGTACTACGCGCGTAGCCTGGAATTGTCGACATAAGCAGGAAAGATAGTATTGAAAAAAAGGTAGAGATTATAAAATTTATAAGCTTATTTTCAATATTACGGAATAAAGATGCTAAATCCAAAAAATAGGTAAAGTGAAAATAATTTTTTATTCTGAATGGTAGAGATAATAGAATATATTTGTAATAAGGTTTGGAATAAATTTTTTTTAATGTAACAAAGAACCTCTTTACTCGAAACATTGAACGATAAATTTTAAATATTTAAAAGAATATTTTTAAAAAATATTCATTGTAAAAAATAATGAGATATTCAGAGTAAAAAATAGAAGGTAACGTAGATAATATAGTTATAAACATTCATGATATTTCATTTAAATTATAGAGGCAATTAATTATATAATATAATTTATGATGAGGCGAATAAACGAGTAAAATAGGAAAGAGAAATATACAGTGTTTGTAAAGTAACAATAAAAATCTAAAAAGTAAAATAAAACAATACAAATAAATTTATATAGAATTAAGAAATAACGGTTGGGTGAAGTGGCATTTTTTTTTTTTATCCAATGCATTAAGTAAACAATGAAAAATACTTTTATTCCGAAGAAACTCATTATCTAATATGATGTATAATCAAGCATAATTATAAAATATTAATAAACATTATATAAAATGTAAATATTTATAAATTCATTAAAACAATTATGTTCATGTATTCGGCTTTTTCACATAAAACAATGAGATAAAATTACAACTGCCAGTGTAATTATTTACTTTTATTAATACAGAGAACATTAAATTCAGTACATAGCGATATTTTACTTGTTATATTTACATAAAATATTACTTTTTTATATTTCAAAGAAGCGTCGGAAATGAATAAATTAGAATGAAAGTAAAATTTCGCTTATACATAAGAATATTCATCATCTTATTAACTAATATTAAAATTTTCAAGGATAAAGAAAGACGCACGTATATTGAATTTCTTGACGTCGAAAATGAAATTAGACAGTTTTATTCGCTTTAAACAATAGTATCAGATTATCAGATTATAACGCATGCCATTGATTAATGTAATTCCAGTGTCAAGTAATTTAATGATAAACGATTATACAAATGACTATGAGATTTGTCATTTATTCGTCAATCAGTTTGTGTATGAAACGAGAAAATTTCGCCAAAGCATTCATTAAGGAAAATAAAAAGCCTTTTTATTTTATAAAAGGTAAGGAGCCTCGAATCAGCAGTATTAACGGAACTTTAAAAAAAAAAAAAAAAAAAAAAAAAAAAAACTATAACATATATTTTCATGAATGTTGAAGTTAAGATTAATCGAAGGATTAATGGATTATTATATTTATTTTAATTATCATTCCAAAGCTTTAAATATCTAGCGGTAAATTGAATAATGCGTAATGCTCATTTACATTATTTAATCAATAATATATGAGAGTTAATAAAATTTTATTCATGTAATTTACGAAACCATCTAGATTAAAGACCAGATATGGTTGATAAAATATTTTAATTTACGCAAAATCCGGCTTATTGATGGAATACATTAAGAAAGCATCGATATATTTTTTATGTTAGCATTTATTAAGTTTCAAAATTAAAATGTAACAATGCTGACATCGATGTATTTATTTATTTCTTCGTCCTTGTGCGACAATTCGCTTTAAAATCACGAAAACATGGTAAATTTATTAAGTACATGAAAAATATTTTTTCATTACGTTCATTCAAGCATGGTTAGTATAGTTATAATATAATAAAAAAAATTCTTGCTGAATAGCCCTTTCATACTAAAAACTTATTACAGATCATGAAATTGTGACGATGTGATACTTAATTTTTATGATTATGAATGTTTTTATATCCAAATTATTTTACATTATTTCATTAGGACGTATAAAGTTAAAATAAAATAAACGACTAATGGCAAATTCAATGTATAGTTATATAAAATTAACTTAAATTATAAGTTTCTTTTGGAATTAATTAATTAATTATCCTACACTCGTACAATTGCTTTAAAGTTTAAATTTCATAACAACTTGTATTTCGTATAATTGCTTTAAAGTTTAAAATTAATAGCAGTTTAGCTCGAGCTCACGTTCATGAGCTGTGAAATTGTTGATTAATTCGATACTTTTATAGGCAACATTTTTTAACGACGAGTTACCAACTATGTCGAGCGACCATGTTACATTAATAATTCTTTAATTATAAAAGTCATGTCTCGTTATTCTCGGCTCTTGTGTTCAATTTCGTCTATTCACTTTTTAGCGAACCTCCGACAATTTTTAAGTAACTAACATACACCTGAATTGTTATATTAATAAGTAAATGCCAGCGGATATGTATTATTAAATAAAATGTCACATGTTGCGCAAATCATCGTAATTCAAGTAGACGCGAATAATTTCGAAGAATAAAGGATTAAGGGAGTCGAGTCGTAATAAGAATAATATCAGCCTGTAAAATAATAGTACGAAAAATTAGAAGAAAGAAGAAAAAAACTTTAAACTTAAATATGCGAAATTGAAATTCCAAAAGAAGCACTTTTATGCAACAGCCGTTGGTCGACTTATTAAATTCTTACGAATTACTTTCTCTTTGCTTTCAGATGATTTTTTCATTTTTAATTTTCAGTATTTCTATCCGTTCAAAGATCTCCTCTTTTTATTTTCATATTTTAATATTTTCATTGAAAATTTTATTTTTGTTTTTCGAGCTCCCCGTCTTTTAGAGCTTCCGGTATTTTCGCTCGAAACTGTCTCAATGTTTGGATACTTCATTGTTTCTCTTTATTTTTTTGTTCTTTTCTCTTTACTTTTATTCGTTCTCTTTTGCTTTTCTTTTTCTTTATCCCTTCTTGTTCTCTCTCTCTCTCTTCTCTTCTCTCTTCTCTTCTCTTCTCTCTCTCTTCTCTTCTCTTGCCTTATTCTTTTTATTATTGTCATTTTTTTTTTATTTTCATCCACCAATTTCGTCCCTATATGGTCTTTATTCTCAAACTACAATAGCGCTCGTGAAAGTAACGACGGATCCATTAATTCGCTTTGATTATCAACGTTCAATTTTTTCGCGAACGGAGAAGCTTCATCGACGGTAATCGCTCCCTCGTCAGCACATTTGGAAATCCAGCTTCCGAACTTCCGGCTTTATTTGCTACGAGTGCGCGAGCGTGCGAGTGTCTCGCATACCGTGTAAGGACGGAGTTACTACCCGGAAGCGCGACATTTTCCAGTCTATGTGCACGAGCGGCTTACGTAATATTCCAGCCGCGTATTTTTCCAGTCTCGACGTTGGCCAATGTAAAGAGAAAAACTAGAGTAGAGAATTTTCCGTCCGAGTGGCGAGAACGGGGCGCGGGAGATTATCATTCCTGGCTGGGCTTTCTCTTTCTGCCTGAAAGTGAAAATTCCGGGAGCGCCGGTCGGGCTTCGCGTGCTTTCACAGCGATCCAAGGGTCAAAGGGAAGCGCGATATCCGGTTCATCCGTCTCTCTCGGCTGCGATGGCTCCGTGACCTTAACCACTTAAATCCCATTGGAGCGCCAATGTCTTTTTCTCGCGGCTCTTTTTGCCAGGCTAATTGACTGCTGCGCCCGGGGTAAAATTATTCGAGATTGTAGGTGGAAGTCTCGTGAGGAATACGAAGAGTTCAGGGATTTGTTTTAGCGCTCCAATAGTGGTTTATCGCCTCGGTCTTGACTCCTTCGGCTTGTCACGAGACTAAAAAGTCTTGGCTGATCGAATGGAACGGTTCGAATGGATAATTGGCGCACTTAATTGACGGGCTGAAGGTTACAGGAGTATTTGTTGAATAGGGCTTTCGCGTCCGATAAAGATTACGTGCGTAATAATGTTACGTCGATAAAACAAGAGAAAGGCCTCTGTAAAGGCTGATCGAGGGACTTGATTTCGCATACCTATGTACTACTCCTAAATGACTGACACGTGCATAGATTTATCAAAATTAACGTTCTACGGTATGAAATGCCAAGTACTTATCAGTGATTTCTGATTACAAATATGTAATACATGCATTCTCTAACTTTTACAATACACAAGCAAACATAAATCTGCAAGATTTCCTGCGAACGCAAGGAATTTAAGGGTTTTTGTTTGTTTGTTTGTTTGTTTGTTTGTTTGTTTTGTTATTATTATTATTATTAACGGTAGTGCCATTCATATCTTTATATGCGAAATTAAATAGACGCCCACTATAACGAATGCCATGCAAAACAATTGTTTTGCAAAAAAGCGGCATTAATTATTAATGAAATAATGATTTGTTTTGGCTGAAAAGTCAGTTTTAAACGAATTGAAAAATTGCTTGAGAATATAAAATTCCACCGCGTATTGCACAAAATCACAAAGAAATTTATTAATTTCCGCTACATTTGCTTTTAAAAGTATTGCACGTTCGATTAAAGATATATCTTAGGTTTATTATTGCAATCAAATTTGAATTAGTGTAATAAATAAACAAATATATACATATACATGCATACACGCGCGCGCGCGCGCACGCACGCACGCACGCACACGCACACACAAAAATAATGATATAAATAACTAAATAAATAAATAAATAATAGCGATGATAAAATTTATTATTAATTTATGTAAAATTATGAAGAAATTTTTTATGGGTTTTACATAATGAAACGATAGGCCCTCTATTGTTTGCTCTCGTTATCAACAACATTCTAACGCAGTTGTTACTGCTCATTGGTTACGCGCTCGTAATTTATAATCTTTCCATTCAATGACTCCAATTTATAGACGTTACGACATGCCGAAATATTAAACGCACGATATGATGGTTCGTTTGGTAATGAAAGGAACATTGTCGCTTAGATATCACAAGGTCATTAGGACCATCGCAATCGACGACATTCGTTGATTTGCTTTCGTTGATTATAATGAGCAAAAAGTCTGCGAATTCGTTATATCGACACTAACAATTATTGAAACAGCATAGCCGGGCAGCCGGAAAGCTAGTGACGCAGACACTTGCTGGCTCAACGCAAGCTCCACGAGGTACTTGTGAATAGGCGAGGCGCGCGAGCAAAAAGCGAGAGTGACGATACTTAATTGAAGTAGGGACTTTGGTAAGAACAAAAATGCGGCCACTCGAGCAATTCCCCCGGCACTGTAACGTCATCGATTGCAAGTGCAAGCCTCGTATTACGCTTCGCGGCGGGGTGAGGGGGGTACCTCTTCCCGGGGCGTCTTTCCATCCGTCTCTCTGGGGTCGTGCGCCCTCGGCTCGATACTCAAGCAACGACCTTCCGGGAGGACCGCTCCAGTGCCCCATTCACAACTCGCCCTCCGCCGTCGAGGAATTTTCACGGCCAGCCTCCCGACCTCCCGTAAGCGTGGGTCGATCTCCGGATCTAAGTACCCGGTCGATGCTCCGGATAAACCGAGAGCCACGAGAGCGATCACGGCCAGCTCCCACGGGATTTTTTCGGGGAAATTCGCGGGAGCGTCGAGTCGGAAGAAGTACTCGCCAAGTTGTTGATGCGCTTCGGCTCGAGACCTCCTTTAATAGCCGTCCACCGAGTGCCTTAGCGCGTAATTGATCACCGCGTCGGAGGCTGCACGAATGAGGCGCACAAGGGGGGCGGGACTCTTACATCATCGGCGGCCGTAAGGGTTGACGACCCAAAGCCGTCCTTTATCCGGGGGCATCGATCGCACACACCCTCGAGAGCTAGGTAGTAGACGTCGGTGCTCTGGGCGTTACAGGTGTCGACGTGCCAAGCGCGCCTTTTTCGCTCTCGCTTTACTCGCCATTTTTCAGGGACTTTAACCAGTCGATAATTTCAACTTCCTGGCAATCTTTGCCGCCCAAATTTAGTCAGATTTTCAAATTGTCTGCCCCTCGTTCGAGTCCGCTTCTTGCCTTGGCGGGGGGAGGGGGAGGGGGGAGGATTATTTTTTCTTTTCTTTATCTTTTTTTTTCTTCTTCTTATTTAATCACTTCATTTATCGCCCCGGGATTCCTCTTCGGACTCTTCGCAGCTCGGGCAGACATAAGAACGATAAAAACGCAACTTTGTTCTAGCGATTCGATTTAACATGCAACCACATGAGCAGCCTTAGTGTAATAAAAAGCATATATCAAGCATATTACAACATGGTATACTAATAATTTAATGCGCACTTTCAGAAATTTCATTATATCTTTTGATGACTGATCCGAGATGAAAAACAAAAGGTAAAAAAGAAGAAAAAAAGTGTAAAAATTAAATGACATTTTGATGGCAAAGTATTCTAGGACAATAAAAAGGCTCGTATTATTATTAAGCAGTGCGTAATTTTCATTTCAAAGTGAATTAAAAAAAAAGTAACTAATAATAATAATAATAATAATAATAATAATAATAATAATAATAACAACAACAACAATGTTCTTGACCTACCACTACATCATCGCCGCCACGTATTCAATATACGCGCACACAATTCTGTGAAATTATGATCAAATGTATATCTATATCGCTCGCTATAACGTTCTTCTGAAAAATATTGCATTTGGACTAAAAAGTATTCTCCACATCAGTATTATTATTAATTACGTCAGTATTCTTAATAACGCAACTTGTAAGAACCTTATACTTTAAAATAGCACGTTATTTTTTTAATAATTATTAGTTTTTGTACGTACGCTGCCATTCTTACATGTATAGATTTGGCGGGAGTGGATAGGGTAGGGTAGGGGGGGGGGGAAAGCAACAAATAGTCGACAAATAAAAAAAGACTTTGTAATAATAATTTCGAATGCGCGTTGATCGATATTTCATTTTTATTTTATAAATCTAAAATATTGGAAGAAATCAATGTTTATATATTCTTTTCAAAATAATTTTTTTTTTTTTTGCTTTTGTTCTTAATTTATATTTTTTCCCTAACAAATACCTATTTAAAAGTTAATTATATCGAACTACAAATACAGCTTCGTGCTTACTCTATGTATAAAAGCTTTTATTATAGATATTAAGTTTTTTTCACATTTTATTATTTCTTGCATGGGCAAATGTGTATAACCGAAGAAATATAAAAATTTTAATATTTTAGTTTATGATCATTTTTCGTTTAGAATGTAATACTGTTGCCGTTTATATAACTCATTCATATGTTGGAAAAATTCAGATTAAACGTGTTCGTAGCATTATTTAAAACTCGATATAAAAGAACTCGATTTAAAAATAAATAGTAGTGGTACGTAGTTTTGGGAGCAAAAATTTGATGGATGACATTTGAAGAAATTTTCGTTAATTTAGAGAAACAATCTTTGGTTAAAAAAAAAAATAAAAAAAAAACAAAGTATATTTCTCACGAAATTGCCTACGTTTTTTTTTCTCTTTTTCTCTTTTTTCTTTTTTCTTTTTTCTTTTTTTCTTTTGAATATTTACATTCATCATCGGGCGTCAAAATCGAGCGGAACTGCATGATCGAAACCTGTTATTCTAAAGGAATGAAGGCAATTTTATATAAAATTTTGGCTATCTATCATAATGTAATCTCAAGTAATATTTTCTTATAGCCCTGCAAGTTTATAAATATAACAAAATGTTCGGACTATTATTAAATCCAATTTATCTACGTTACTTCTGTCTTCTTAAATACCACATATGATACTGGCAGTAAAATCAATATTGTTGCAATGATTTTTCTTTTAAATATACAGATGTCATAAAAATTCACAGTCACGTAAAAATGCATATCTTTATGGAGAGAAAAAAAAATGAGGAACAAGAAAGGGAGAGAAAAAGAAAGAGAGAAAGCTACCTTTTGAAAGAAATATCAATATTTAGAAATAAATAGTGACGGCGCGTGATGTCGAAATACAAGAAACCATTCAATTAATAACGAAGAATTCAATTTTCAATCCGCACGTCTTTACAGATAGGAGTTCAAAAACAAATGGATTAATGTACTTATTACAAATGGAATATACGTAAAATTTATTTATATTATTGAAATGTAAATTGAATGTGAAATATAAAGCTATATTGTAAAATAATATTTATAATGAATATTTTTCATAAGTCCGTTTCCGTAGATTATTCCATTTATTATAATTATGCCCGGCGCCGAATGTGCATGTAAAAATTAATAGAATATAAATAATACGAATGAAATTGATAAGAATAATCTGAAATTGAAGCACAGCTTGTATAAGAGTATTAACCAAAATTTTTTTCCAATGAAATTTCAATTAAAGAAATCCATAATACGAAATACGCATGAATTTCCATTGAGCCACTGCCATATATAACACTATAAGCCTTTCTCCCTTATTATTGCCATAGAGCATTTTTATATAATAATATATTTAACAATCGTCAAAAAAAAAAAAAAAAAAACAAAAAAAAAAAAATCAGCACTACCGCGCATAAATATTTTATTTCATTTTTGTCCAGTCGGTATTTTATTAATTGCAATTGTAGTCTCTGTGAAGTGAGGCGTGCATTTTCAATTTTATTACGACACTGATTGAATAGCGCAGCTTACGCGTGTGCTTTTGTATTATTTTTCAAATAAATAGGCTCAAACTTAATTGAATAACGAATGTTATGCAGAGAGAATGCGCCGATTTATTATTGATTTAATTAAAACGATGTTTAATTTTCGATGTTCCGAATGAATTTGTACGACTCGTTCGAGCGACACTACACCCGATGTCGAGGATTCAAATTGAGAATGAAATTTATTTTAAAGGAAGTGCATTACTACTTTACCACTTACGACCGAGTATATTGATGCACTTTATCGGCAAATACAATAATTAGTTAGTACAAGTCAAAAAGTATTAGTGATTTTGGGCCTATATATAAATATATATATATATATATATATATATATATATATATATTTATTCGATCGACTATTAATCCTTGAGTTGTATTAAATCGCTTGGACATTCAATCATTGAATAAACAATGCCTTTTTCATTTTTCCCGCACTAACTACGAAAGCGGTACAGTAATAACTTTAATTTAACATTTATTTGCTTTCATTAGTAATTAGTGGTGTCTTTGAACTTAAGCGAAGGAACAAATTTTAATTCTCATTAATTCTCATTAATTCTCATCGATTATCGATACGCCAACGTCTCATTAATTACGCGATTGTTAAAACAAGACCAACTATCAAAGATTTTCAAATTTTACAAAAACACATTCTAAAAATGATTTATCGAACATCCTGAAGTTAACAGCGGAAAACCGATCTGAATTTGACAGTTAATACGTTAATGGATCGAATGCTGTAGGAACGAGAACAAAATTGAATTTCGGTTTGAAAACATTTTCTGCAATGTAAGTTATGCTGTCACGGTTCTGCTAAGGACTTTTGAGTCGAGACGATCTCTGAAGAAAACGAGGCTCTCTATCTTTCATTACGGTTAGAGAAAAATCCTTGCTACCTCGTTAGTAATGAAGAAATAAAGTCACGTAATAATGAGCTCCTCCGTCACAAGTTACGAACCGCGTTGCAACGAATCCAAAATTAATAGCTCCAATCTAATGGAATTAAATTTTCTTATTCAGCAGACTACATTAAGTCCACTTTCGATAGGATAATGCGCTGGCGAACGTTGACTAACTGATAATTTTACGGGAGCGTGAGTCGTCAAGTGGATTCATTCGCGCAATGTCGATTATGCGGATGACAGATGACGCAAAGGATACCGTGAACTTGGACAGTTTGGCCTCGACTTTGTCCACGTTAAACTCGTAAGAATTACGAACGCAAGAAGGTAAGAGCGCATCATTGACACTCTTAACTTCTTCAGCGTCCCCTAGCGACAGATCGATGCAATCGTAAAATTAAGGGCCAAACATCGAGGCTCTCACCAGCTGTGTGTGATCTACATCCGCTGGAAACATTGATTATGCGGATTGCTTAAGTAATTCCAATCGATCCGCTAATAAAGCTCATTAGGCGAGTCTCGGCAGAGTCGTTAATTGGCACCGCCGCGACTCTCCGGTTAGCCGCTATCGACGCGCCCGGGCTCTCGTAAATAAATCCTCGCGAGGGGCTCGCCTTGACCCCGCGGTCCCTTGTCCGGGCGTCAACGCTAAACGCATCCATTAAAGCGTCGGGCGTCGCACCCAGGCCTTCGGAGCGCGACGCCCCGCGGGAATCAATATCCGCGGGTGGGCCTCTCCCACGCGCCTGGACGCCGATGTAAGGGGTGGCGCGCCCCACCCGGGAGCGAGCGACGCCACCTGCGCGCCACGCTCTTTCCGCGATAAGCGTGATTTAGAGGAGACGTCGAGGGGGTTGGAGGGATGCGCGCCGCATTCCTACGGCGCCCCTCCAGTGCTTCCTCGTCTTGCCGCGCCCGCGCGAACCAGCCAGGCCGCATCACCAGCCTTGGCAGCCTGGCGCTCTCCCCTCCTCTCCCGACCTTTCCGACTTAAATCCGAGCCTCGCGCACGAGACTCCCTTAGGTACCTCTCTACCCCTCGCCCCTTACCGCGGATTTCTCGCACTCTATGCTACGCTGCTCGACTCTATAAGGTCGAAAGTTGCGTTGACGAGCGCCATTGGGGCTCGACCGGCCAAATCGAGGGAGATGAGGCTGCTGGACGTCGAACCGCGCCTAACAATCCTAACTACCCTCCAACTCCTGTTTGGGAAAATTTGTAGCGTGAGAGGGGGGAGGGGGGAGGGAGCGTCGAAGGTGTAGGCTCGGCGATGTTTGGCCGCTACCTAACGTAATCCAACGTAATGTCGACACTTCCGGGCCGTCTATTATATTTTGCATTACTCGACAACGGGCAGCCAATGAGGCTCACGGCCTCGGTCGTAATTAAAGAAACGCATCGATCGTCGTGCTTCCGCACCCCCGTCGACCCGTTAAGCCGCACGCTCATAAGCATTAAAATGACCGTAAAATCTTATAAAATTGATTAAACCCTCTCTATGCAGCGAGTAATACTCCATCTCTATCTTGCTCACTTTTCTCTGCTGACTCCCCCTCCCGTCTCGCTGTCCCCTCCCTCTCGCCCATTCGTTAGGTGTCCAACCCCCCCCCCTCCTCCCACCTGATGCCAACCCCTCCTCGCCCGCTCCCCCATTCGAGCCCCGCGCTAACGCCCCAGCCACCCACGCCGCCCCGCCGTTCAGTCGCCATCCCCCCCCCCTCCTCCCACCTGATGCCAACCCCTCCTCGCCCGCTCCCCCATTCGAGCCCCGCGCTAACGCCCCAGCCACCCACGGCTGTATCGCTCACCCCATCTCCGCCCCAGTCCCCGTCTCCATCCCCATCTCCTCCCCTGCCCGCCACCCGCGAAGAGTCTGGCGCGATGCCCTTCCCGCGCTCCCCACCCACGCCATCCTACCGCCGCCCATCCGTAGAGCTCGAAGCTACAAAACATTCAATTCGAGTCAAGTTAAAGCGAAATGGATTTTCCAGTCGGCATTTGTACAGTCCGACTGGGAAACTTTGCGCGACGTCGACGCGATGCTCGACATCTTAGGATACGAGACATTTTCCTCAAAACCTTTCCTTTTTCCAATTCGCCATTTCGACCTCAAATATATTATCCAGAATATTATCCACCACCAGGGATGAAATGGTTACGAATTCAATGAATACTCGGCGCGCTTCGTACTACCATAATGGCAAACATAATTGATTAGCCAGTACCCCTAGGACACACGACATAACCAATTATAAGCAAATAACGTAATATGATCGATTGAAAGAATTGTTTTTCTTACTGCGAAATTATAAGTAAATTAAAGAAGACACGTTCTTACGTGTCGTGTCAATTCAATTTTTCCAATAAAAATGCATGTAAATGGGAGTTGTCTAGTAGTTGTCGAACTAATCAAGAAATATGATAAAATTACAGTTAACGTCATAGCATTGCAAGATGAGAGCCAAGTGATTCGAAATAACGGACAAGAGCTCGATTTAAAACCTGATTTTAAGTTTCCATAAAATGGCGCTACTTTACTTTAATCGTCATAGCTTTATCGTGCGACTCATTTACCTTACAGACCATCCTACTATCGAGGCTCAATTTAACTCTTAAAAAATTTACGATACCTACCCAATAAGTTTTTCACGAGCCATCCTCGATTGTTCCCTTATTATAAACAGTTTCGCAATAAACGACTAAAATGACGCCTTAAACTGTCGAAAATTAATAATTCAGGATTGGAGTACTTATAAGACTTTATGTGACAATGTTTATAAGGGTAGATTTATCGAATTAACGATAAAGTTGTTGGAGAATCGCAGTAAATAATGGTGATATTGTCAATGTCGCTAGACACAGCGACTCCTTTACGTACAAATGTTTAATTATTCAAGGGTACAGAAATTTTATCATTAACATTTTAAGGCTCCGTCGATTGATTAACATTCAATCAATATCCAGTGTAAGCTGCGTCTGACAATAGTCCCTGCTAATAAATAAACATCCATATATTACCCGATCAGATCATCACCCGAAGAGATCAATGAAGACATTTTATGTGCCAACGAACAACCCGTAATTATATTTCCAAGCTGACCTCGTATTTTCGTGTATTTCCCAGTGCGATAAAAAAAGCAAAGCCATCATTGTTAATCGAAAGAACGTACTGATAGAAAAGAAGAGAGTAAAAAAATTAATAAGACCTCGGATATAAGCTTGACGTTTGTATTGACTTAAATCCTCAATTGCTATACATCTACCAATAGTTGATGCAGTACTGTAACAAACAAAAAAAAAAAAAAATAGAAGAAAAAGGAAAAAAAAAAGAATGAAAAAAGTCAGCACTATTCTAAAAAGTTTTTGAGATCATGCGAGCTTACATCTCCCTCCCCAGCGACGACAATGATAAAGAAATAGACCATGTATTGTAAAAGGGTCAAAAGAAAGAGGAAAATGAGAAAAACAAAAGGAAGATGGTTGGTTACACGGTACGTAGAACTCTAACCTTTTACACTTTACGTACATCGTGGCGTGTATACTTTACGTGATGCAACGTCGAGCTCTGGGGCTTTTTCGACGGGAAATGAGAGATTTCGCAAAATCATGATTGAAAGAGCTCTTTTATGTGCACGCGCGTGTATATATTGCGCATGTAAACTGTAACGACACATATGAACATTCGCAATCTACGAGGCTTGAAAGAAAAGGGAGAGTAAATATAATATAAGTGAAATGGAGAGACTTAGCACTTTTTATTCATGTCAATGAATCTTTTACCGTTAGGCATATTTTACTTTATTTATAATATGTAATAATAATAATTTTATAGGCGATATAATTAGGAATAAATAATATTTATATCAATAACGATGTAAATAAAAATTGCTTGATTATAAATTTTATTCGATTCATGCTACTACTAATTATATGTTAGTCTCCTTATACACAAACGCACACGCGCGCGCGCGCGCGCGCACATATATATATATATATATATATATATAATATTTATTTGGTTTTACCAATTACTAATAAAGAATTATTTAAAAATAAAAAAGTTTATAAATAATAATTTCAGTATGTGTATCTATCTATATATATATATATATATATATATATATATATATATACAAGTAGCATCATATTTACCAAAAAATAAAAGATAAAAAAAGAAAATATTACTTTAATAAATTTGAAATTTTTTCCTTACAGTTATTTGAAAAGATCTTGAACCGTAATATTCATAGTAAATAAACAGTCACGAGGTAAAGTTTGCAATTTTTATTCAAACATTTAAATATTTATATTATAAAGTAATTGCAAAAGATAAATATTAAAATATTTCTAAAATATTGCACAAATAATAATGATTGTAAAGAATGGTCGACCAATAAAATACCCTTTCTTTTAATTAATTGCAAATATATAATAATCAATATGGTGTATCAAGATAAAATTATAGAAAATACTAAGACTAATACTAACAAAATAATAGCAACAATAACATATGCTATTAATAAACAATTTAATAGATTAAAAGAATGTTAAAGAAAGCTTGAGACATAGAATTAAAAGATATTAAACTTAGTGAAAGAAATCGATATTAGAAGAAGATAATGAATACAAAATAATAATAATAATAATAATAATAATAATAATAATAAGAAGAAGAAGAAGAAGAAGAAGAAGAAAATAAGAAAAAAGACAAAGAAAAATGAATTTAAACGTCTAGGTGTTCATCATTTCGTTTAAAGTGTTACAATGAAACGATAATTCTATCAACGACGATCAAGGATTTTGTTTTATTTGTGATTGATTTTTCTTCTTTCTTTCGCGTTTTATTATCGTTTTGGTGGTTTTATTGGTATCCGAACGTAATAAAATTGTATTGATTCTACGCTGCAGGCTAGTACGGATAAAATGAAATGTAATTTCAAACTTTCGAACCTGAAGTTTCATTAATTTCATGATTATATATTATTTATTTTTTATTATAAACGAGACGTAAATTAATTGAAGTTTTTCTTCATTGAAAGTTAAGTAATTTTTCATTTTTAAACTTTTTAAATATCATAGTGTAGAATATAGAAGACATATTATAATAAAATATTGAAAAAATAACTATGGATGGAAGATAATTGAAGAAAACGATTTGTATTTAATAAAGGATTATTTTTATTCCAAAAAATTTTATAAAATCACTCTGACAGTATTTTTTCATAACTTGCTACGATAAAGAAACAAAAAAAAAAAAAAAAAAAAAAAAAAAAAAAAAAATATATATTCAAAAGGAAACATTTTTCTTTCGGAAAACCATGCAAATTTCAAGATTTCCTCAAAAGATATTTACAATGTGAATGAAATAAAAAGTACACTAGGTAATATTTTTCATAAGGTTTACTAGAATTTTTTGTTCGGAATTTCAAATACAAAGTTTTATTATAAAACATAGAAATTATAAAATTTTCTTTTCAAGCAATATCACATTTATTTGGTGGATGTTGTTGTGGTTGTTGTTGTTGTTGTTGTTGTAAACAATTTACAGTATTTATTAATTTTTAATTTTAATCGATCTAGACGATATATATTTGGAACAAATCATAGACTCGATAATTTCGACTTCATTAAATAATGTAAAATTTCAAAATTAATTGCGAAATTGATTTAAAATTGTTATAGAAATTTAATTCTAATAGTGAATTAAATGTTGAATATTGCGTAACATTACAAATATTTTGTATTATGTAAAAAACAAAAAAGCCAATAATTTTTTTAATATTATTTGCGTATAAAAAACGATTTAACAAAATTCAAAACCTCGATAATTTGATGTTTATATATATATATATATATATATATATAGTTTTTTTTTTTACAGTACAATAACGTAATTCCTCAGACTGTCAAAATATTTAATCAACGGGCATTCTTTGAAGAAACTTATAATCTCGTACATGTGCAAATACATATCCCGTCATTTCAAAAATATCTACAATGTATTTATAATAAAATATAAAAGTACATATGAAGGAAAATTTTCCAAATGAACTCGATTTATTAAAAATACACATAAAAATGAATTTTTTTTCTTCAATGTATACGGAATTCAACGATTTATTTATATTCACAATATTGAATAAGTTTAAACATCTAGACAAGCTTTGCAGTTATGAGAAATAAATTTAAATGCATAATGAATATATATCCGTAAAATAAATAACGAAAATATTATAAAAATATTACATTGAAAAAATTCTTTAGAAATGCAACTATGCTGGAAGTAAAATTATTATTAAAGATACATCAATTTTATATTAGTAGGTTGATTTAACTTTTTTTTTCGTATTTTTTCAAAAAAAAATTGCTTTTAAAAGCATTCATTAAAATACGCGTACATTAAAAAAAAAAAAATCAGAGCTTTACAGAGAGCACGGTTTTATAATTTAAATTTAAAAATATTCAATACTTTGCAGCTAAGAAGTACATAATGTAGTGCCGCATAAATATACATTCTAAGAGATAACAAAGTACTTCATTTTTCGTATTTTTTGTAACAAGGCTTAGGCTTCGATAATGGATTGAAAAGCCATAAAACCGTTAATTTGAAAAGAATAAAAAAAAAAAAAAAAAAAAAAAAAAAAAAAAAAGAATAGGATGAGAGAAAAAAGGAAAGAAACATGTTGCACGAAATCCCATTCGCCTGGAAATAAAATTGCAGATTGTCGGGGCTCGCGCCCGTTATCTCGCACATCCCTTGTAACTTTATGCTCTCGATTGAAAACGACTGCTCTAACGTCATCCTTGAGATGTCCTTATCCATGTGAAAGTAACAACAGCAAGACTATCAATTAGCATGTATTAAGGCTCTTTGGTCTATTCTTTATGCGAAAGACTTTATATTCAGTCGTTAGTAACTGTAAAAAGGCATTTATAAGTTAAGCTCGCACGAGAACGGTGGCACTTTTAGATTAAAATGCCGTTATCGGAGCAAAACTAAGTGTATCGGCCACTAGATCCCTCTAGGCTCACGAGAGATGAATATAGAAGGGGAGGAAGATATTAAAAAAAAAAAAAAAAAAAAAAAAAAAA
>NW_011948421.1:919930-922470 GCF_000503995.2 Ceratosolen solmsi marchali | reverse complement strand
AAAAAAAAAAAAAATATATATATATATATATATATATATATAAAAAAAAATAAAATAAAATAAAATGAAAAGAGAGAAGAGGAGAAATGGATAGACGGAGGGAAAAGTGGAGAAACGAGACTTTCGTCAGCCAGGTTAGCGCGCATCGTAAAGTTTCACATCGCGGAATAAGCGTCACATAAATAATGAGCGGCATAAAGTTTTCTCTAATAACAAAAGTAACCGCAAACTGACGCTAAGTAAAGCGTGAGAGTAGGATTTTTGCGCAGTCGCAGTCGCGGCAGCAGTCGTCGCAGTGGCAGTCGTCGCAGTCGCAGTCGCATTCGTAGGCAAAAACGAAGTGAAATATATATTGAGGGAGAAGGAGGGAGGAGATGGGTGAGCCATGAATTATGTATTTGGGCACCAGTAGTGCCTCCTCTCACTTTTCCTGTATTTTTTCGAATGCTCCTCTTCCTCTTCCCCCTTCTGTCGAATTTCCCATCCCTTCTCATTATAGAACTTTGGCGTGGCACTGCGCTACACTAAAATGAAACTTTACGTCTGCGGCGCGTAATTCGATAAGAAAGTGTAGTCTTCGCCGCTGTATTCATCATGTTCGCCCTATGCCTTATCATGATTCTGTTTAAGCCGTATGTGATATGCCTTAACATTAGCATTTACATTGCTTTGAATTTTAAATTTTAAATAAATTGCGTTACTTTGAATTTTCTGTTTGTATTTTAGGTTCTGTAATTCACTATATTGTCGTTTAACATTACCGACATTTAACAATCAAATTTATTCCATTTGAGTGAAAATTATTCTATAATCTTAATTTGGAGATGTAAATTCGTTTATATATGTTTATATTTCTCCAATTTTGTCTTCGCACGCCCGAAATCAGGTCTTGGAAATGCCTTGTATTTATACAATTTATTATTTATTTATTTTATTGACATTGCGACAAAAGATATAAATTACCTCACCAAGTATACAGAATTAGGCAACATAAATGACATAAATTGTTTTAAAACATGTAGAATTTAATTACATGATTTATTATATTATTAATACATGTAGCCTAAATAATAAAATCTTGACTATAGCGCTATTAAATATATATATATATATATATATCTTTAGTATTATTGGCTTAATATCCATTTCGAATAGGTTTTAGTGGCTGAAATAAATGTGAATAGAATTCAATTCCAAATACCAAATCGCATTTTCATTCGTACTATATAACAAACGATTTTAATAGTTACGATAAATTTTTGAACAATAGGATTAAAGTAAAATAAGCCACAGCGGTGCCCCCATCAATCTCAACTAAATAAATCCACATGAATTTTATCGATCTAATAAAAATATTAACATATAATTGTTTAAATCGTAAAACATTTTTCATTTTAATTAAATTTATTCCCTCTTTATTATGCGCATATTCATTAAAAGATAATCAATAGAAGAAAGAGATCAAACACAATTTATAATAGAGACAAAAGTATTTCACGTAATATTTCAAAAGGAATAATTAATAGGCTTTATTAAATAATGTGATTTATTGTATAAACATTAAATACGAATTAGTTAAATTTCATTAGCTAAGTTTGCTTTTATCCCAATATTTTTACAATATTCTTGCCGTAAAATATTATTGATTGCTGAAATCCCCTCGTTTCACTTTAATAATGCAAAGTTTTACGTATATTTATAATCTTTCAATATATAGATTTTACAATTATATTCCTCAGTATTATATTATTTTCATTTTTCTTTTCTCTCGGCGCGTAATTGAATTGTTAATGAAAATTTTTCCACACGTTTATCGATTGGCTAATAAAAATTATATAAAATATATAAACACTAATCGTTCAAGTTACATAAGAATTTATATGCACAAATGTCAGAAAAGTATTAGAGATTTATAATCGTGATATTTATAGTGTAAACACGATGAAGTAGCGTCTTATTGCATAAGCTATTACAGAATTCGGTAATTACGAGTGTGAGTGTAATTGCGAAATACGCTCATTACATTCGTTAGAGGTGTCAATTCAGGCTAGTAAAGAACTAAAAAATCTAAAAATAGCCGAGAGTGAGAATAATAGTTTGCAATCGATGATATAAAATGGAGCTAAATATATCCGGTGGAAATATTCAATAATTGAGGAAGACGCGCTCGATGCTCTGGTAGGGTTGAATGAAAAAGTGAGTTCCATGCTGGGTAAAGGTCGAGGACAGGGTCGGAATGTGGCTTAATTTTTCGATTGTCGCCTGGATGAGCGGGTGCTAAATGCGACCTCGAAAGGGGCAAATCCCCGGGAAATAAGAATAAAAGCAGCGCGCGCGTGCCCCACTTGACAAATCTCCAGCGAAGCCCGGGGCTCAGCCCGTGAAAATCCCCGACGCGAAGAAGTCGCCGGGTGTTAAAGCGCCGGGGCTTTGTGTCGTAGGAGGGTTGAACAGGCGCGACGAGGGAAGGAGGCCGTCAGCCGCAGGAGATTGAGTGCAGTGGCGGCGGCGGCGGCGGCGGCGGCTGCTGCGACGTAGAC
>NW_011948421.1:915605-919838 GCF_000503995.2 Ceratosolen solmsi marchali | reverse complement strand
GAGAGAGAGAGAGAGAGAGAGAGAGAGAGAGAGATAGAGATAGAGTGTCAAGTGTCTGAGTAAGTGAGTGACAGACAGATAAACAGGCAGACAGACAGATAGACAGAGAGAGAGAGAGAGAGAGAGAGAGTATGTGTGTGCATGTGTGTGGTTGAGAGAACAATAGATCAATAGATAGATTGATGATGGATTAGGAGGGAGAGAGAGAGAGAGAGAGAGAGAGAGAGAGAGAGAGAGAGAGAGAGAAAGTGATGATGGTGGGTAGTGAATTGGAAGGAATGAAGGAAGGAAGGAAGCAAGCAAGGAAGTAAGGAAGGAAGGAAGGAAGGAAGGAAGGAAAGTCCCCTGTCGCGGCAGACGATGCTAGTATTAAAGCGCGAGGCGAGGCGCTGGCCAATCCCCCGGGAAGGCTTTTCCCGGAAACCCAGCATCGTGCCTCGCAGTTTCCACTTCGAATGCCGCACAGTTGACAATCCCGAGCATCGATTTTTATAGATCGTCGGGAATTTTTATGCCCCGGGGTTTAGTGACCCCGTGAACGCGAACAAAATTGCCGCTTGTCGTTTAGGATCGGGAAAGTTTCTTTCGCTAATGCCCTCCTCATCCGGCTTCGGACGTGTTTATGCAGTCATGAATTAATTCCACGACTTTATCAGACCACCATCTTGTCAACATGATGGAACACTCGTTGAGAATAACCGACGCAAAAATATATTATTACTAAACATTGCACGGTTACTTAATAACGACATAATGAGACCACCTGTGCGCTTTTTAATGTCATCAGTCATCAGCGCGTTATCGATGACTACTTCAATTAATATAATTAGCTGGTGATTTACAGATGGTATAATCACGGAAAGACTGATTTTCATTGAACTTTATGTTTAAATTATATGGTAAAGTAATTTAAGAAGACTCTTATTACACGTGATTATTGATTTAAGTTTTCAATTAACTTGCGGCTAATTGTAAATTATGCAAACTGATAATTATTGAAATTTATAAGAAATATTTTGCAACGTCTAGCCGTTAAAGTAAATTTTTTTTTTTTTTTGCTAAAAAAGAAATATGAAGATATATAATTACAATCGATCACTGTTTCTGAAGAAACATTGAACATTTGCATTCAGATTAATATGTGACAGCTTGTGAAATGTCCTTTTGATTTATACGTACGAACCGATATTTTACCATTAAAAAAAATTTTGCGATTCATTGTTAAATTTAAAGCGTATACCACAAATAAATTCAACATTTCTATGAAAGATACAATTTTCTTTTAATATTTATGCAAAATCAATTTTAGAAGACTAATTATATATGCGATAATTTAGAATAAGCTCAGCATTTCGTGTATTTATTTAATTTTCTCTTTATTATTATTCTCATCTATGAAAATTTTTGTTTGTTTGTTTGTTTGTTTGTTTGTTTGTTTGTTTGTTTGTTTGTTTGTTTGTGTGTGTGTGTGTGTGTGTGTGTGCGTGCGTGCGTGTGTTTGTGTGTGATCTCATCTATGAAATACCTTATGAAATTGTTATTTAAAAAGTTACTATGTACAATTGTAATTATATAGTTAATGAGAGAACGAGCTATTAGAATAACAATATAATTATAGAATTATAAACATAAATTACCAATAATTATAATTATATATATTTAATGAAAAATAAGACATTTTTTTATTTAAAAATTCCAAATAAAAGATAATGCTTCGATTGTATTTGTAAATATAGTTAAAATTTGTTAAAACAGCTAATTTAGGTGCTTATTGTTAGAGGGCAAAAACAAAAAATTATAATAATTGATTTTTAATATTTTTAATTTCATATGAGAATACGAAACGATATATTAAAAGAAATTTTCTACCCAATATTAACTTTATTTATAATTCCTACTATCATTATAATAAATCATTATCATCATCATCAAATTGTTTACTATCGTCGTCGTCTTTGCTGTTATCATTAATTATATTATGAATTATAAAGCTTGATGATATTAATATAATTTTACTATAAGTTAATTGTAAATCATTTACGTATATCTATGCGTTATAAATAATGAGTATTCTTTAAATATAAAATTGTTCTTTACAAAAATTTGATTTGAATTCAAAGAATTACTGTAATACTTTTCTAAATCCATATTTATCTCAATCAGAAATATAAAAGAATCTATATTACAAAGTTTTAATTGATTTTAGAATACATTTTGTAACATATTATGAAAGAATATTGAAGAAATATTGAAAGAATTTTTTTAATTTTGTATTTAAAATATATATATATATAACAGCCGAGAATATGGAGCTTTAAATAGAGCGTGACTTTTACAATAAATAATATGCTCGATAATATAGAATGAGACTTTTCATTAAAAAGAGATCAATATGAGCTCTGCTGAGTTTGAAAAAAGTTTAATGGGACTAAGAATTTATTACCTAAGCTGAGAATATAATGATATATTATAATATAATAAGGCAAATAATTATATAATTTCTTTTAATACTAGATAGTACACGCTTTTTTGAAACTCGTTGATTATCTTTTAATTATAGAATAAAATATATTATCCTCTCGATACTCCTAATATCATTTTAAGATAATAGTTGGAGCAAAAAAAGTATCTTATTCAATTTTATATTTGTTTAAATGCGTATTTACTGATAAACTTATATTCTGATATATTATTATATTTATGAAATTTATAATTAATATCTTGGAGTAGTTGTTAATAATATAAATAGAAATTGGAAAATAGATTCATGCATATTAGAGAATCATATTAGGAAAACTAATAAGGAGACTATAAACGAATACAGGAATATAAATTTCTTTAAGAAATATATTCTTCCATTATATAAATGTATTTACATGTTATTCAATTAATATTATACAGAATAGTTAAGAAACAAGAATACAATGTAAATGTAATACTATAAATAAAAACAATGAAAACTGTCGTATTTTGTACGATAAATTACGTATAAAAGTGAATATTAAAATTAAATCCATTCGAAATTTAGAAAAAATATTAATTAAATACAACTAACCTTAATAACATTATGTACTCGAAAATAATCAAGAAATAATTAGTTAGAACGTTATTCATTATTCTAATAATTCCAATACTTCATTATGTGATTGGCAGGGAGGGGGGGATGGGGAGTGAAATACATAGCCTATAAGCTAATTGTATCTACGATTCTACACCAATAAATTACGTAACATAATCTCTTTTAAATAAAATTATGTTCCTTTTTTTTTTTTAGTCTTTCTCTGTCAGATAATAAATTTATTTTGTATTTCTTAATAAGATGCATTTATGGAGGCCTAAAATCAACTTGATATGATTTTTTCTGCCATACGTGGCATTATTATCACAACAAATTTACAAATTTGTTCAAAATTTTAAATCACCGAGTGTACACGTACCCATGCATATGTGGATGCGCAATATACATGTGTTCAATCTCCTTTAACACAAGGACAATAACATGTATATGTATTCAATTGAAATTACATATAAAGAATTTTATTCGCGCGTGCATGCGTGCGCGCGCGAGTGTGTGTGTGTGTATTTACGCAGGCGTTTGTGAGTAAATTAAAAAAACTTACAACTCACTCGAATTTGCAGTTTTAATACAAATTAGAAATTTAAATATTAAATTACCACATATTTATTTAAGTATAAAATATTTCAAGATTACCAACATGGCTTATGGATATAACCTAAAACTTCAAAACGCGTAACAGCCGACTTTAAACTCCAGGATTTCAACTCTATTTACTCTAAATTCAGAAGCTCGTCTTTTCGAATCATTTCTGATAAAGTTAATTATAACATTATTGTAGTTTTGTGTAAGTTTATACATTTTATCTTTTCGAACTTATATTTCAGAAAAATATTTCTTTGTAAGCTTATTTGTAAGCTTATGCGTTATATAAAAATGTTTTATCAAACTTGAGCTTACAATTATATTAAACCGAGCATATATTTATTTGATGAAAGTATTTTCAAAAAAAGGACACTCGTAAATTGATATTTTAAAAGTAATAGTGGTGATATATGTATCAATATTGAAAAAGCAACGGCATTCCATTACCTCGATATTCGCAGTTTTAATATAAAAACCCTAAAGTAATCGAATAAGGGATGGTAATCCATTTATATAAAAAATAAGCCTCGTATTATAAAAGTCGCTATATTTTGTAAAATCATGTGTAGTAA
>NW_011948421.1:912867-915581 GCF_000503995.2 Ceratosolen solmsi marchali | reverse complement strand
TATATATATATATATATATATATATATATATATATATATATATATATTCAAAAGAAATAAGGACTTAGAAAAATCTATAGAAACTTATATCTTTCAATAACACTATCTTTAATAAAAACATGTCAAAAGCATAGATGTTTCATGCAAGCAATGACTTTATAATACATTTATCATGAAAGTATATATATATATATTTTGAATTACGAAATTTTGAAATAGGAAAGTACGATGCCAATAGGACTTAAATAAGTATTACTCGTCATACGGACGGCCATCAATGTCCGCGTACAACGACGGGAGAGTCTCGCAATATACTAAATACTCGAGTCTTGGATCAATATTTTCTTAAAAGTCAATTAAAAATCCAGAGTAAATGTAGCCGTAAGTTGGTGCGTCGAATGCGGGGATGAACGTGTCGACGCGTATGTCGAATGTATGAGCCGAGGGAGAAACGAACGAAGGCTATTGTCGTAAATTTAAATGCCCAAGGCGCCCGGAGTGCGAGTGCGAGTGCGAGTGCGAGAATATGAGGATCAGCAATGAGAATCTCATCATAATTACAATCCCCGGAGCAATCGACAGCCACGGGCACGAGCCATCCACGCTCCCCTTTGTGCGACCAAGTTGTCGTCGTGATCGGACTGGGCGAGCATCCAAAGCCATTGGGAGTCGACTCCGAGGTCCCGCACCCCGTTGCACGCTTATTGCCAAAAGATGTAAAAGTGGAAATAAAAGTAGAAGTGGATGAAGAGGTAGAAGTAGAAGTGGATGAAGAAGGGGTAGAAAGCGGCGGCAAAGGGAAAATCCGGAATAGACGCGAGCGCGATACTCCCCGTAATATTCCTCTCGTTTAATGCTCACCTCGGCAAACGTGGCGCTGCGTCGCTCGCGAACAGGTGGCCACGAGTGCCCCGAAGGGGGCGGCGGCGTCCGCTTGCCACCTGACGCCGAGGTCGCCGGGAACCGAGAGCGGCTCCCCTCGTCGGCCCGACTAAACCGCTCATCGAGAATCCATGCGGCGGAAGGGAGTACCGCAGCTCCCCGGACCTTGGCTATCACGATCCTCGGGGGCATCGCTATTCGGCCAACGCAGGACTAATACAGTCGAGCGTTAAGTGCGACCTGCCATGTAATGACTTGGCGCCTGAATGCGCGCCCTTTCCCGCGACGGAGATGCCACGAGGGGAATATTGGATGGCTGGATTGCGAAGGGCCGGTGCAGTCGTATTTCGTGCGGCTTAGTTGCGCAGTTGCGCACACGTGTTCCGTCCTTAGGCAATTTTCGTAGACGAGTGCCCACACGCATACGACCGACGTCCTTTTGACGTTTAAATCACGTCTACGCGACGCTAAGCCTACAGCATTCGACATTAATGCCTACTATTTTTAATGCGCTCGATTGGATTATTCGTACTGTCATTCGTCCTTTGAACTTTGAACGTTTGTTTTTTGCCTCCTTGGCAGCAAGAATCAATGTCCCACGAGCAATGTATATAAAATACTTGGCTACACTGAGTAATCTGCCAATAATTGGCATATTTGTGCGATATTGGCAGCTTATAGATTCCGCATCTATAATGGTAAAGTAATGATCAGTTGAATTATTATTAATGCCTATCAACATTTACTAGTCGTGAAAATGATGCGTTCGGTAAACTTCTAGAAGTTGTTATTCGCCGTTTACGACTACACCTTTATTTCCTTACGCATCGCCCTCAAATTTCTAATCTTGAATAAGCCATCGAGCATTAATTGCATTTTAATTTAGAATCATGAAATTTATACTTTATTATTAATATTACCCTGCCCGGATCCCACCACAACCAATTAATAAATTATTTTGCAATTTTTACTTTATAATTAAAATATCTGGTCAATATCTCGTGGAATCGAGCAGCCGATGTTCCACGAAAACTAAATAAACCGAATAAAGCATTGAACTGTAGAAATGTATCATCAAAGTGTATTATAATAACTTAAGCAAACGTTTGTTTATGTTTTGATTTTACGTTTCATTTATTTCCAATGACACTGCAAATATTTATATTATATGCTTCTATTCTCTTGTACATTGAAAGGTGGCCTCGTCAAAACTTACAGAATATTCCGGAAATTGTGCTATTCCAGAGAAATATTTAATTTTCAATGTAAATAGACTGGCAATTCTGATATCGATAAGCCTACATCTCCATCTCCAATACCGCGTATAATGATATTCGAGTGCATTTGAAGAAGAAAAAATCGTAGGCACGTTAAAACGTTGGAGCGTACGCCGTAATATCTTTCAACGGAAATTTAAGTTTCAAAGTTTCGGCTGTGAACAATGGGACAATAATACAGAGCAGAGAGTGAGACATTGAGCGAGAATATAAACAAATAGCTACACTTACGCATGAGAGATAGTTTTGATCCGTCAAAACTTACACTTAACAGTACTTGAAAGAGCGAAATGACATGGAGCACAGCACAGCGTATCGCTAAAGACATTCCTAAGTAACGCCAAACAGTTAGTTAGCAACTCTTGGACAAGAATTGCAAGATAATCTTGTAGCAATTTTATTGCTTGGAAGTCTCTCTGGAATCCGGCGAAACCCCCGTCCTAGCATTGGAGAATAGAGCCAAAAACGACCTTACGTTTCTGCTCGTAAAAAGCAAGTTAATTGATGAATATAAAAGCCCGAAGTGCTTTGGGTGGTGGGGTGGTGGGCGGGGGG
>NW_011948421.1:839454-912856 GCF_000503995.2 Ceratosolen solmsi marchali | reverse complement strand
GGGGGGGGGGGGGGGGGGGGGGGGGGGGGGGGGGTGGCGTACGCGAAAAGCGCTTGTAGCGATGAAACCACAAAGGAATTAGTTTTGAAAGACAAAGGAAGTACAACGATTAATAGGAGCTATCTCGGATTCTTTCATATAAAAATTATAATATTCTCAAGTTACAACATACAGTATAAATCATATTTAACAAAAAAAAACAAAAAAAAAAAAAACAAAAAAAAACACTAAAACCAGATTGCATTTCTTTCTGTTTATATTTCAATACTACTTATATGATATTTTATACATACAAAAATCGTAACCATAATAATTAATATTCCATTTATCTGCAATAATAAATTATTTTTTAAGAATTATAATTCAAATCAAAGAAATTAGCATGTATGTGACGTAAGAAAACATAAATTAATAGATTATGGTTAATTAAAGAATAATTACAAGCATAAAAGTGCTTGACATTTGCTAATGTTACATTTATTATCAATAACAAACAAAAAAAAAACAAAAATCGACGATGAAATTTATATTCGATTTTCAAAAATACTCGATAACTAAATACTCGAAAAATATCTCAACGCCCATGCACAAGTGCTCAATCGCAAACTTAGAATGAAAAACTAATGATAGAAATACGTAGAAAAATTTTAAAAATGCAGAAAATAATATACGACAATTGTAGAAATCCTTCAACTATCTCATTCATACAGTAGTTTGATAAGTCAGTTTTGACAAAAGTATAATTTTCGATTCTCAACAGAGAATTTACGATATGTAAAGGGATATCTTTCAACCATAAAAATGTTGCGACTAGAAAGACTTTATAGAATTGTAAAAATTTTAATGATATCAAAGCAGAGAAAACTAGATATTATCAAATTTAATTTATGTTTAAAATAAATGTGCAATCTATAAAACTGAAATATAACGTAGCTATAAACGTGTCAACGTAATATTATTATTATTATTAAAAAAAAATGTTAAACTACACTCGTACGACAATTATACTTATGTATTTACGTAAAAAAAAATTTATATAAAAGAAGGAGAATATTTAACATGTATATATATATATATATATATATATATATATATATATTATAACTTATTATACATTTAATGAAAATTCGTTTTATATTTCCGTTATTTAAGGAATTATTAAAAGTCACTCGTTAGTTTGTCTCTTCATTTAACGATTAAAATATTCCTATACATAAAAGTAAAAGTTATTTTATCATCTCAACGCAAACGGAATATGTAAATATATTCTCAAATACACACGCATATAACCAACTACGCATGTCTTTCTCCTTAAGAGAGTTACGTTCAACAGCCGTTTCAATATTTGATTTTGGACTTCCAAATTTACCACCCTTGTCATTGTCTATCTGTAGGCAAACTAATTGTTTTATGTTGTACTTCAATTTAATATCCGTGCTTTTTATAATTACCTAATTTATTAACATTTAATTTATTATTTTTGCTTTAAAGAATTTGTATAATTTGAGCAAATTTTGATCGAATATCGTTGATTTTTCTCATTTAATAATACGACTACTATTATTTTCTTGATAATTTCAATCCTCGCCTCTGCCACTATTCCCTATGAATATTCAATTTAATTAATTAAAGCTTAATGTAGAACTATTGAACATTTATGAACTTATTAACTTACACCTACGTTGAATAAAAAAACATCTAGTATGTTAAATAAGCCATTATTAATCGAATGTAGCAAACGTTAATGACGTAAATGGGTAAATTACGTATTCTTTATTATTAAAAAAGTTGCCGAATTTTTTCTTCATCTCTTACTTTTATATTACAACAGTATGAGAAATTTTTGTTTATATCAAATGTGAAAAATTAAAATGGAGAATTACATGAAAAATTCGCTATTAAATATTCTAAAGTATCATAAAGTAATATACGTAATCAAATGCATAAATTTTAAGGAAAGGGGAAATCATTTTCTATGTTTGAATAAATCTTATATAACTGAATAATTTTATTGAACTTCAAATTTATCTAAAGTAGAAGATGTCCATATAAAGAATAAGATAAACACAAAGAGAGAGAAAGAGAGAGAAAGAGAGAGAGAGAGAGAGAGAGAGAGAGAGAGACATATGAGTATGATAAAATTCAGTAAATATAATAAAAATTTATATAATTTGTTAAATATTAAGTTTATAACTTTTTAACTAGATCGATTGATTTCAATAGATATATAATTAGCTAGATTTCTCGAAAATCGACGAAATAATTAATAATATTCGTTTAATGTACAATATAAAAATTTTATTATGAACATTAGTTTATAGAGTTTCATAAAATGATTGTAATTATGTAGTCACCTTTCGTTCTCAAGTGTATCCTTTAAAAATCATAATTTTTTTTATATATCTTATATAAGTTACAAACCATATTTAGAATAAACGAAAACATGATATATGACAGCGAAATAAAGATTATTATAACTAATCGTCATATTATTACTAAGTGTAGGATAATATTGCTGATTAACATATAATTTTTTTAATCTCCTTACAAATTCTTCTAACAAAAATTTGCTTTTTAATTTTCGTAATCCTATATTTCTCTATAAATAACGATTTAATAAAGACACAGGTAACTATATTTATATTATAAATAACTTTATATTTTACGTTAAAGATAATAAAGTAATTTTCTACGATAATTTATATTTTATAAAATAAATTGAACTTCATTATACATATACATATCTCAATATATAAACTGTTTTGTTAATAATTGCAGCATATATATAACTTTTATATACTCTGAGTACAAACAATTATTTAGTATATTAAAAATGACTATTTATAACTAAAAGAAAAAAATTAATATTTATTATTTTATAAAAGTATAAACAGTATTTAGATTGTGGTTATACCTAAATAAGCTCGTATAAATGTTAGTGGAAATCGATTTAAAATCAGAATTGGTGCAATAATTTCTCACATAAATATCAATACATAGTTGAAAAGTAAATAAAAAAGAACTTTATGATTTCAATTAATTTTCTTCTTCTTTTTTTTGTTAAACAAAATTGAACTAATTAGTGTAAGTAGCAGTAACTATCTGAAATTCATAAAAATAATTTGCAATGTTAAAAATATTCTCGTAATTAGAGAATATTTAATATGCAAAAATATTTGTTAACATGTTCACTTTATATATAAATATTATTAATTAAAATGGGTGTAATGATTTTTATTTTTCATAAAGTTTTAATTACACACACACACACAGACAGACACACACACAACACACACACACACAGACACACACACACACACACACATATATACATTTTATAAACGTAAAAATTGAAATAATGAAATTGGAAATTTTATTAATAATATTTAACCATGAGATATTGAATTAAATATTATTATATATGAGTTATAAATATATTAAATAAATAAATTATATATATATATATATATATATATATATATATATATTAGAACGATTGTTTAAATCTTGCATTTAATCATGAATCATTACTTCTTTTGAAAAAAAATTGAAAAAATTGTTTTTGACAGTAGTCCTTGTTAAAATTTATTTTCACAATCTTTTAATCCTAATTATATAGTTAGTATAAATAAATGTAGAGTTACTAAAACGTCATCTTCATTTTTAAAATTGGATTGCTTTTTAATATTCTAATAAAAAACGTTGGTCAATGTATGTATAATATAGTTAGTTATTACTTTGCTACTTCATTTAAAATTCAATAAAGTACTTATTAATTATTTATTATATTCACATATTTATTATCATCAACCAAATAATATATAATAATTTATAATTTATAAACAATTATAATGACGTAATATAATACAATATTTAGAGAAATTTACTTAGTTCCCCTAAGAACTCATGTTTTAATAAAGAATTGGCATTATAATTTATATGTATATTGATCTAGAAAATTTGTAACATTTTGATATTGAAAAAGTAATACGTTCGTTATAAATCAAAATTTGTTATTTTGTATACAAGCCACGGTAATATATGCGTAATGATGAAATAATCGCAAAACTAAAAGTAAAGTATGCTTAACATAAATTTAAAACTGTTGGATCGTAGAACAGATAAAACTACAGATAAACTAGATTTTATTATACAGTCATTTCACGTTCTATTTATTATTATTATATATGTATATATTAATTGTAATTTTTTATCTCAATTTTCTAAAAATTCTTTTTCATTTCAATTCTCTAATTCGTATAATTTTGTTAGATTAATTGCAATTATAATTGTATAATCTTACTATTGTATTTTACTTTCACATTAATTTTTATCTTTTTCTTTCGTCTTTACTGTCTATTTTATTCTCTAACTATATTTGTTACAATTTTCTCCATTCGATTCTTCTATTTACTAAAATGAAAATTTTATATCCATAATGTTAATTCAAATCTATTCTTAACTTGTATTGCCGAACAACTTTAAGCTTATACGTATTTCAATTTATTATTTCCTAAATTACTTTTATATGGAGCTTAACTTTTTATTTTATCTGCTTCTCCGAAGGGAGTTTCTTTTCTCATTTTTTAAAATATTTTATTCATTCTTTGGTTTTCAATATTACGTATTTCAATATTTGATTTTAATATTTTTTTGTTTATTTTTTTTTGTTTTTGTTTTACCGTATTATTTTTTTTTCTCCTTTTATATTCTATAATATTTTCCACTATCGCATTGTAAAATATTATAACCTCTTGCTGTTTTTAAATTCTATTTTTTTTTCTCTTTGCTTTTCTTTATTATTCCATCATATTTATAATTCTAATCCTTAAATTTTCTTTTAATTTTGTGTTTCTTTTGTTTCCACATTTTTTTATTGAACTATTCTTACAAATTTTAATTCTATTGTATTCATTTTTATTTCTTTTTACGAATTACGTGATGTTTGGAATTTTTTATTTTTCTTATAGATTACTTACTTACCCAATTGTATTTCATTATCGTATTTATTCGAATTACATACAATAACATAATTTTTATTAATATTATATATTTAATCTTTTAAAGCTGTTTGCTCAGCTTCATATCAACCTTTTACTTTTTCTACATTTTAATCTCTTATTTTTTCTCCTCGACTACTATTTTTTATTACTTTTTCCAATTTATGTTGATACTCTCTTCAAATAACTTTTCCTTTTCATCATTTTTCGTGGTTTTATTTTTTTCTATCACATTTTATGTTCTTATACTTACAAGTTTTTTGCCAACTTTAAAAAAGCTTATTACTTTCATAATAATTCTGTATTAAATTTGATTTTGAATAAGCTCGAGATAATCTATACGACATTACATTTAAATGTCATTTCAATGAATTAATTCAATAAAATGAAGATTTTAAGCACAAGCATATTATTAACTATAAGTATGTATGAATTTATAAATGTCGTGATTATAATTTCTACGCCTTTTTTTTTCATCATTCTTCTTGCAGATAATATACATGTAAATAAAATGCTATAAAGAGTTGTTTTTATATTACTATTTTATTCTAGAAGATCGATAGATAATATTTTTTCATTTTTGTACAACCAAATTTAAAAACTGCTCGTAAAATAAATTTGTTCAAGGGCTGGAAATTAATTTTCTAAAAAATAAATAGAAAAAATCACGAATAATGTTTTTGTAATATTAAAAATTGCAATAGTAATCTATGAACATTTTTCAACGTGATATTGTTATTATTACACGATAATGAAAAACCTGAAACACTTAATATTGATTAAAATATGTTGAATTAATTGTTTGAGCCGTACTTAAGACTAAATATCACAAAGTGTTATATATTTTTTTTTTATTACACAATATGAAATGACTAAATTTTAAAACTATAAAACTTCTTGCTAGTTATTAAACTGAAGATTTTATGACTATGCGATAAAAAAATTATCGGAAGATTTTATGAAAACGAATAATTTTTTTCAAAATGCATTGCCGCAAAACTATTTAATTCAGTAGTTTAAATTCAGAAAAATAGACACAATAAATGATGAAACTATTTCGCCATAACTGTGTAGTAAAATAACTTATTAAACTAAATGAAATTGTAAATTAAACTTGTAGCAGCAATTCTTATGCCTAGTGCTTATGAAATGACTCATATTTCAGAAATGTTCCAAATACCGAACATATGATCTCTTCGAAATACATATAAATAAGAAGAATATAAAATAGAAAATAGTATTATAGGTATTATACGAATACATAATTCATAAAATTGTTATTTGTTTTCTTTCTTATTTATAAAATTTTAAAATATTAATTATTATTTCACTGCTTATATCAATGATTAAATGTTAATATTTTCAACATAAAATAATTAATGATACAATATTTTGCAATCAAGATCTATAGCATTTGAGCAAAACTAAATGGTTATTAGTATTATTAAAACAAAAAAGTTAGTTTTTAATATTCTATATTATAATCAGTAAATATTGAAAGTCTCGGTTTATTCGTTGTTTTTTTTTTGTTTTTTTTTTTTGTTGTTCTTTTTTTTTTTAACAGAAGGGAGATTAAGAACTATTAATTTATTTTCCTTATCGTATCTTCTTCTATGGATTTGTTCAATTTATTAAGACAGCATATGTTTTTCAAAGGACCGTAGAATATTGCTGGAGTTGTATAAGGATCAATGACACCAAGGAAGCAAGAATTCAATGCAAGGCGTTGGATAATGGAAATTCGAAGACAGTCGACATTCTGTTATCTACGACCAATAAAAGACAAGCTAATCTCATTGAAAGTCACGTTTATCAAGTCGCACTCTTATATATTTGTCCTTTGTTCGCTTAATTTAAGCACTTAGTATAATTTATTTAATGCAATATTAATTAATAATCATATATATTAACATTAATCATTATTATGTGGTAATTGTAACAAATAAATAAAATATACAAATAACTTGTTCATAAAAGAAAAATAGAATATATAAAATCATTGAAAATATAACTTTCGTTATAAAATAATCATTGTATATAATATATGGATATAAGCGACTAATTGATTTTCCTTTAAATTAAGTAATATTTTTCGATTTCGTAATCACTAAGGATGTATAAATCGACTGCAATAAGTAGGAATGAAGTTATATCAAAGTAAAACTAGATTCTCTTAAATGCCATTCAAGTACGCGTATTTACTTAGGTTTTAGAATTATTTGTTTATAAAATAATATCGTTTCTCGCAAGTGAATAATTGGACGATTTAGATCGAAGGCTTTATATTTTACTTGTAAAATTTTTTTAAAAATACATATTGAGTAAAGTTTATTTCGAGTATTTTGTAACGCCTATTGATTTTATTCTTAGGGCGATGCACGGTATTGCTTTTTCCAATATATTATATTCACAAAAGAGAAAAATCATACTAAAGAATATTATTATTACTACTGAGTGATGATTTTATATGTAAACTCCGTTCAAACAAGAAATATGTTTTTCATATAACAAAAATAGGTATTTCTCACTGTTTTTTTTTTATTGTCAGTTGTGATAAATAAAAACACTAATGAAGTAAAAGTTTTACCGTGTCGTTAAACAATATTATAAATAAGAAAGATTTTCTGAAAAATATATACCGACAATAAATTTGTAATATATAGAGTTATAAATATAAAAGAAACACTCCTTATGATGATAGTTAATGTATCAATATTAAAATTAATTTCATAATAATGATTATGAAAAATATAATGGGATTAAAATATAAGTGAGTACACGATACGGATTCATTGTTAACAAATTAAACGAATTAATAAAATAAACGTATAAATTTTAACAATTGAAAACTTTTAATATGCATTTTGAAAATATATTGTAAAAGTTTATATACGTTATATAAATTTTTTATAAATAAATTTATTGGGTTAGTGTAGGCTTCATGGAAAAATAATCTAGCCACACATTTTTAATATATTTTGCATTTTTCAGGTTTTCATTTTTTTAATGGTATGTATTTATTATGCAAATAACAATATATTTTTAATATATATTTTTTTTTTATTATAAAATATTTGTTAAACGAATGTACAGATATACGATAAATACTTGTAAATTTAAATATATATCCAAGGATTTCAAATATATCAAAAACAGCATTTTCTTTGTTATTGTTATATTAAGTTTTCATGTATAATAAAGATTTATCAATATTTTTTAAAAGTGTTACATCTTTTATTACTGACTCGTTTTGTCTCTAACCGATCTAATGGACTTCAATGCTTCTAAGAAAATTTGCATCAAATATATGTTAAGCAACGCAACTATTGGGTTAGTTATTAGTTAGCTATTGTATTAGTAAAGGCGGATTAAATTTTATATAAAGTGCAATGTGATTAATTGAAATATGAAAGCAGCTGTAAAAGAAAGAGAAAAATCGATCATTAAATAAGCAAGCAATATAATATTCAATCTATTTGATTCAATTAAGAACGAAACTGAGAAACTTATAGCTCTTACGTATATATGAAGCTTATATTTCTAATCAAATTCTACAGAGACCCTAAGCATATGGATTTCGTTTCTCAATATACCGTTAAAATAACTGTACTACTAAGTAAAAGAACTAACATTGTAGCACAAGGCTTTATAAAGCAAAAGAACGAGAAGAATCCAAGGACTTTTAAAAGCAACGTAGTAGGCTTGCTACTACTGAATTCAGATACAACAGAAGCAAATAGGCGCAAATAGGCTGATAGTCTGAAAAGAACTTTTTATAAAAATTGATTGGTTCATAAGAAAAGTTATCGATATATAGTATTCTATCTCAACAAAATCACCGAAATCGTACCGATTGCAGTACTGTCGTACCGTCGATTATGAACAAAAAATATTGTCCATCGTTCAGTTTCATTGTATAATTATTTTGAAGGAAGATGAGTTTCATTTTTGAAAAATAATTCATTGCGTTAGGAATCGTTATGGATGTTAAATATACTGATAATGAAAATCAAGCAATTAATTATTGTACCGAAGAAAAACTAAGTATTCCGTTCCTTTGTAAACTAATTGCTGGCAGTAATGTTATTAAGGTTGATTGACTAATAAATAAGAATAGCATTTAAGAATTCGAAATTGTAGAAAGTATGGAATTATAATATTTTTAGAAAGTTTTTTACTAAAAATATTGAGTAAAGCTTTTAAGTTATAGTTTTTTCAGAAAGTAATAATATTTTATTAGTTGAATAGAAAATATTAACGTCCCGTAGTTTAATAAAAATGTTCTACAATGGCTTTATTATACTACTACTTATACTGCATATTGTTTAAGAATAGAAAACGTATCAAACGAATATTCTTCGAAACAACAATCTATATAATTATATAGATACCTTTCTGAAATTTGCTATGAATTGAAAAATGTTTCATCAATAATCAATAATCAAAAGTAATAGTAAAGTAAAACTAATCATTTTCATTATATGTACATAATATATAAATATAAATATAAACATGTGCGTACGTGTGTATAAAATGAATATTTGAAATTAATATTCTGTTTTATTATTATTATTATTACTATTAGATTATCATTTGATTAAGAACGTGACCATATTAATTTAGTAAATTGTTCAATTATAATACTGGAATAATAAGAATTTTAACTCAAATAGGTCATCTTATATTGAAGTAATTTTAAATCAAATTAGCGTTGCTTTGTTCAATACAAGAAAAATACAAATTTTAATCTCGAAACTAATTATCAATAGTATTGGATCAATCGATAATCTTATGCAACTACGATTAGTTTAGTCTCATTAAATGTATGTATATCTAAAATTTGATTAATTTAATACACTAAAAATATAACATACATAAAAATAGTATACTCGTTAAAAACAAAACAAAAAACAAAACAAAACAAAAACAAAACAAAACAAGAAAAAAAACAAAAAAATAACGAAAAAAAAACAAAAACACAAATAATTATTTATAATTCAGCGGTAATTTACAAATAAACTAAGCGAAAAGTTTTATTATTGATAGTGAATACCATAATTTACATGAAAAATGTAATTAGACTTAATGCTAAGCTGTTATAAAAGATAAAACAAAGATTATTATTTGCCTCGGAAGGACTGAAACTACTTTAATGCTAACAGAAAAAAATTCATTTCAATGACTCATGACACTGTACTAAGTATGGGATATTTACAAAATCGAATAATTCCTTCATCTATTGCACGCTATTCCTTAATATTTATTCATTATGATATCAATGCCGCTCTAATATTTATTATAACATTAGAGATAGACGTAAGATAATATATGGTCAATAATAATATTATAGAGTTTCCGTTATACAAAGCAGTTAAATCATATGGAACAATGTTTCCACGGCTACTCCGGAATAGTGGACAAAAAAATAATAAATAATAATTACGGATGGGTGTATAATGATAGCAATTAGATAAAAGTCAATCTTCAAGAATGGAATAAGGATATGGAAATACAAATAGTTACGTACAAATACACGCTTAGCTGATGAATACAGCATAATGACGATATATTAAATAAGATACAATAAAACAAATAAAACAATGCTCGTGCGGAATTATAATCAATATAAAAATTCAGCTTAACCAGCACAAAATATACTTTACGAATTCACGGTTAATTAATAAAATACGAACTACAATAGCAGGAACAAATTATAATGCTTGTCATTAATTTACTATGGTTAGGTGTATAATATTTCATTAGTACAATACTTGTGACATATTTAGAACAAATAAAAAAATTATTAAGTTTTAAATAAAAATTTTATATACATGTATTTATATACGCAGTATTTTCTAGAATATGAAACAAAAAGAATTTTCAGAATTACGGAGTTTTCATTTTTTTTTCTTAGTAAAACGAAATTTTTTCATCACTTTTTCCATAAATTATATGGATAATTGTAATAAACAATTCGTATTTAACAAAATATTTAGTTTGATCGATAAGATAATAAATAACCTGATACAGACAATAAGTAATTATATCTATTTTTCTGACCAGTAATGATTTTCGATTCACTAACTCTTTTAAATAAAAAAGATTAATTTATTATTATTTATATTTTATTTTCACAGCATATGTTCACGTATGAGTTACTCAGAAGAACAAATACTATTATAAACTATTCTATTGTTTTTAGTAGGTTATTGAAAATTATATTTAAAATGTTTTGAAAATGCGAAAATGAAGATTAACGTTCGATAGAAAAACTTTGAGCATATTATAAAAACAAAAAAAAAAAAAAAAAAAAAAAAAAAAAAAAAAAAATATAAAAAAAATTAGATATGAAAAAAATAAATTACAATTTTCAAAATATTTTAAATTAATGATAAAACAATATGAAGCATTTAATAATGATTGAAAAGTAAATATAGAATTGTAGGCTTTTAATTAGAGAAAACATACGATTCATATAAGATAATGATGATTGCAATGTCATCTGAAAGTGATTCATAACTTTTCTTATTTCTTGCTAAAGCTTAGTAGAAATGCCACAGAATTACTTAATTTATAATTACTAATTGCTTGAATTAATAGACAATGAAAAAATTCACGCCAACATCTAATAATATTTTTTAAATTATTAAATGGCAGATTAAATTAGAGCCAAATCATATGACATTATTATAATTACTTTATATCATAGATTCATATCATATAACATTAAAGAAAGACTCAAAGCGAAATTTTATATGTAAAGGACAATATTTGAACGAAAACTTGTTTATCAAATATGACTAAAAATGTCTACCATATTGTAATAGAATCATTAAATTTCTATAAGAGATGAAAAAGGATATACGCTTAAAAATGTTTACTATTCAAAAATATATTTTGAATTTGATGCTCTGAGATGATTTATTGTTTATTGTTGATTAATAATTATATAGCATTTTATGAACATTAATATAGTTGTGTTAGAAGGAAATTTTATTATTTTTTTTTTTATTAAAATGTAGAAAATGTAGTATAAGACGAGCATAATTATCAATAATTACAATTTATGGTAAACGAACGTAAATATGAAAGGAAAGAAAATATGAAAGATCATAGGGAAGGAAAAATAATTTATAAAGATATGAAAATTTACAAATATAATAAAATCAAATATTTATTAAAAAGTCGATTTAATTAAAAATAGAAAAATGATTATGAAAATAATTTACAATAGTAGAGTTGAATGAAATGTAGTAAGCTGTAAAACATGAAAAACATTTGATAAAAAATTTTAACTTAATAAGTAGGTTAAAAAAAAAATTCAAATTTCCAAAACATATCAAGGCATTTGAAAGGACGAAGAAGCCAATATTAGTAAATTTTTATTTAAACAACAGATTTTAGAAGGATTAAAATGAAAAAAATATAAATAAATAAATAAAATAAAAAAAACAGCAGAAAAAGTTTCATGATAAAGTTTTATAGAATAAAATGAGCAAAAATTATATATTTAAAATAGAAAATTAATCAAGATAAACATTTGTAAGTTGCACATATGTCATACGTAATGCACATTTACAAAATAAAAGAGAATACTAATGGAATATTTAATATTGTGCTGTATAGGGAGAAGAAGATGGGGAAGATTGAAGGAAGCAACAGAGAAGCGATGCAAAAATATATAAAAGCTACTTGATGTAATATGGATCCTAAACACAATAGAAATGAAAGAAAATATGGAAAGTAAAAAGGAAATGAAAATAAGAAAATATAAATTTAAAAAATAGGCGAGCAAAATGGAAATGTAAAATAAGTGATCATAAAATATAATCTGTACAAATCATTAAAATCATTGAAATGTAAAAATTGCAAATATATTTTTACGATAAGGCGAAAATTAACTTTTCATAAAATATTTAAGAAATTAGCTTTGATTTATGATTTATAATATATACTGTAGAAAAATTCTTTCAACATTGTGTCTAAATAATAAAAATGATGAAATTAAATAAGGTATTAATTTATACATAATATAATTAAAAAAAAAAAAAAAACAAATTAGCATATTAATGAAAGGCATTTAAGTTTAAATTCTTCTTAGTCATCAAAATTATTATATTTGAGTATAGCATTTCGTAATAATACATATTGGGAAATACTTGCAAATTCAAGAATTTATTTAATCATGGCAGACTGTGATGTCTTTGGAGATATTTTTACAAATTCAAAAATATTTTATGTTAAACTTTCAAATACATATGAAATAGAATATGTATATATATATATATATATATATATATATATATAAGGAGAATATAATTGTATGTATATACGAGTATCGATACATGCGAATATTTATTGAACTAATCGAGAGTATTAGCATTCAGCTAATTCTACAAAAATAACTTTAATATCCAAATGCAGTTGTTATGAAAATGAATGATCAATGACTATTTTTAATACTTTTTACATTTATAATTATAAGAAATTACTTGCATTAACAGATATTTTTCATGCGATGTTAAAAAATATACAAGATCTATCTATTAAAGCTGCCAGCAGCAGAAAATAACGATTTATCAAATATCGTGTCCACCAAACCACCGGCGCTATCTTCAGGCGAATGAGATTTCGGATAGAAATTATTGAACGATGTGCAAGTAATATAAAAAGAATATGAATGACAATCAATGAACTGTTAGAATGGAAGAATTAAGCACAATCATCGAAGCAATCGCTCAACATTATAGAAAGTCATTTGAGAATATCGAAACAATACCTTTAAATTGATTAATTATTTTTAAGTTATGAAATTATGTTGTCAGTATTTAAAAGTAACCTTTCATTTTCTTTTCTTTCTTTAAATTTAAACTAACTATGTATCATAGACATTTAATTATATTCTATGAGGATTCATTTTTTCAGAAATAAAATATAACAAATGGATATTATACACATCTTGTGTCCATTAACCGAGATAATGATATTATACCATTAATACATAGTGATATGACTATCACGATATTTATTAACCATTTCCGAAAATTAAATATCATTATTCATGTGTAGTATGTAGTATGTATTTTAATAAAATATAAAGGAAATATATGTGGGCTATGTCGTCAATTTAATAACAATTCATTTACATTTATTTGGAAAAGTCATTCTGAAATTGAGAAAGTATCGATAAATACAACTAAAAACTTTTGATCCCTCTAAATCCACAGACACGCAAAAAGTAAAAAAATAAAAAAATAAAAATATAAAAAAAAAATAAACAAAAACGTACGGTATGCGTAAAACGAGCATATATTTCTATTCCTACAAAGTTATCGATCTGACTTTCGTCTCGTTGCAGTTTAGACTGAAAAGATAAAAGTGTTTAATTAAGTACATTATGAGATATTATAATTTAGCCAGAACACATACTGATTAGAAGAAAAGATTTATGCTATTATTATTATTATTATTATTATTATTATTATTATTATTATTATTATTATTATTATTATTATTATTATTATTATTATTATTATTCGAATTAGCTAAATAATATTAATGTTATAAATAGTAAAATTCATTAATTCTAAATTACTTTTAATCTTAGCATGAAGATCCTTTCAAAAACTTTTCAAAAATGTCTTCCAATATACCAATTAAATTTTAATTTTAACCGTTATCTTGCCAACTCAAGAAGTATTCGCAATGGAAGAAGTGAATTTACCTAACGATTTAGAGCGTTAAAATATACATGTAATGTAAATTCTGCTCAGACACATACCGAATGCTCGAAAATCTATCTTATAATTATAGTTACTCAAATTACTTATCCGGTATTCTTTAAAACAAAACAAAAAACAAACAAAAAAACAATATATATCTAATAATACTCGTTAGTTATAATAAATTTCAAGATATAACTTTCTTTAGATCTGTGCCTTTCCTTTATACCTAAAATAATACTCCTTGAATTTGGCATGAAGCTTGTATGTAGTAAGATTTTCCGGCTCGGAACATCAATTTTCGTCTGCTTCTATGTTTGAAACATACAAAGCCAGATCTCCGCTTTCCCTATAGGTCTATGAAAAATACGTGTTGTATGTTGAATAAACTGTGCTCGACTCCCAAATAAAATGTTTAACGTATAAATTAAAATATCATTTCTTTTGTTCAATTTCTCTCACTTCCTATATTAATCTATAATATATATATATACTACACATACTCCATTGTCTTATTGTTATTTTTATATATCTAATATTAGTGCATAATAACAATTGGCTCGTACAGCTGCAATAATATTAGCAAACACAATAGTGACTTTATCAGGAAATTCTCTAATAATTGTAAATTCAATTTAACATATTCAGAAACCAATTTATGTCTAATTACAATAAAGTATTTCGAATTATTACATACACAGTTACACGGGTACCCACCCACCCACCTAAACACATATAAAGGAATAGCATTGGTTTTCAAAATATAAAAAGCAATGCATAACATGAAAAATGAATATCCACAAAATTTTAGAAATAAATTTTATATATGTGGAAGACATTACTGGAAAGCTTACAAAATTATATAAGAGGTAGACTCAAATAAGAATTTATAGACGGATTTAATATGTATACTCGAAAAATTTCCTAAAGAATTACGATATTACAAAATAAAATGAATATATTCGTTTAATTCGAAATAACGTTTCGAATTCGATTTGAACCAAATACATAAATATTTTATAAACATTCATTGAATAAGAAACGTTACTTCATCGAAATCATAATATTTAAATACTTTTTTTATGGTAAACAAATAACGTACACAATTGTGTATGTGCTGGTAACGTAGTGAATAGCGTTTACAAACGTATGCATACATATGGTACGTACATATTTATAATCATATTTTTTCCATATAAAATATAATGAACACAGCGTGATGAAAAATGTTTCATTTTCCATCGTAATTTTTATAAATACTGTTAATACAATTTTCATTTGGATTACGTTCTCATATAAATCATCGTTTATATTGGATTAATATTGTATAATTTTTACTTTATTCTCTATGACGGGATGATTATTCTATATGACTGGGAACAATACACGTCTTTGTGCACCGTAAGCTGCCTTAATTTATTAATTATGTTCTTGAATACTGGAAAAAAAAAAAACCTTCATTACAAATATACAAGCTTAACAAAAGCATCACATACATTTAATTAGAAGATAAATACTTTCTATTTTAAACTTGCAATTTTATAAACTTAATGATAATTTTTATTTTAACTATTTTTAATTTGCATATTTTTTTAATTACTTGAAGCAAAATATTTTGCACTGCTGACGTTTTCTGTAAGTACTGTGGAGGATAAATGGTTCTGTTTCCACTTAGGAGATTTTCAAAACAGTAATGTTCAAGTAAAGTAATTTCTCCGCTTTAATAAAAATTCGTAATTTTACGAATAAATATACCTAAATAATAATTAAATTATTCTTTTTAAATTTATAGAATTATTGCAATTATAAATTAAAATAAAAAAAAAAATTTTTTTAATAGGAAGAAATTTGTTAATGATAAAAAAAAAAACTTATTTAAATTTGAAATTTTAATGCTTGTAAACTTTTTTTAGTTCAAAGTATCCTCGAATACAACGTAAATCCATACTTTTTGTGGAAAATATAGTTAATGTAATATTTTTTTTATGTTTATGAATTCATGATTTTCAAGATACCATCAAGCTTTCAAGGCCTTAAAATCACCTGTAGTTTAATATTGAAAATTAAGCATCTAAAATTGTGTAATAATTAACTATTTTATTCTGTATATTTATTAAAAATAATTTATTTAATGATATTGAGGCACATTGTACGATTTTCAAATAAAGAAGAACTATATATTTTATGAAGAATTCGTTCAAATATTTAAAATTCATAATCTTCGGATTATGAAAAGAAAATTATTTTAGTTGCCAAATACGAATAATGTAGAATAAGTGATACGCGCAGGCGTAATTTGAAACTATTGAGCCAAATAGCAGGAAATTTTATTAAAATTATAGATCTGATGTATTAAATGTGGAACTTGCAACTTTGAAAAAAGCAAGTAAAATTATACACATTTTAGTAGAAAGTTAGCGACTAATAAAGTACTTGGACTATAATTATTTAATAGATTTACAACCTCGAAAAATGGTAGCACATTATGTAATACCGCATTATTAATTATTAAAATTGAACCAATAAGACATGCCAGTCGGAAGTATGTAGTAGTGAATATTAATAGAATTAAAAGAATAATATAAAATTTTTTATTATAAAAGTTACTAATTTTAATCCTTTTATGATATAATTAATTTTGATTATTGAAAACATTAATATTTTTAATACTCTTAATATAATCATTAACTTAATCACAGTATAATATTGTATTTGATAATTTTTTGATAGTTAATAACAAAAATTTATTCGCCTCATATATCTGTATATTTTAATTAAAGCTTTTGCGATACGATATAGTTTAAGAATTATTACGTTATAAGTTTAAAATATAAATTACGATACCATTACTAAATTTTGAAAATTAATTTACTAATAAATTAGAGGTAAAATGTGTGTAAGATTATTGTTAATTTAATATGAGTGAAATTAATAAACCAATGAATCATTATTGCGTACGTGTTATTCGAAAAATAAAATGATTTTGATTAAATACAGGTTAAAGTTGTATACAAATGAACGAATGAACAGAAGGAATAAAAAAAAATCTTTTTTTTCAATAGCGTTAATACTCGATTATATATGTGTGCTATAAAAAATATTGACGTAACTAAAATACTTTTATAATAATAATCATGTTTCGTAACATGTTATATATTATATAGCTTCGTATAATGACAAATGATAGCTTGATATCAAGAAGTTATATCGAAAATTTTCATAAAACTTTCTGTTTTATTTGCAATTTATAAAAGAGACAATTTACGCGCTTAAATACTGGAAGAGATAAATGTAGTAGTAAATAATAAGTTTCATTATATTTATTATCATAATTATTTATATGACTTTTCAGTTTTTAAAAAATTGTATAAGATCGTTAAATATTTATTAATACATACGAATGAATTCGTTGAACTCTACACACACACACGCGCGCGCGCGCGCGCGCGCACGCACACACGCACGCTCACAAACACACACACACACACAAAAACACACGCTCACACGCTCACACGCACACACGCACACACGCTCACACGCACACACGCGCGCGCGCGCGTTTATAACGTATTTTATTGATTTTATTTTTAATTTATTACCAATGAATGCCTATAATTAATAATTAATAATATTTATATAATTAATAGTATCATAAATAATTAATTGCATTGATGAATTAATTAAAACTTATTAAAAATTATAGAACGTAGATATTTAATTAAAGTTTGAATATAAAAATTTATTGAAAATACTGCATTTCGCATATTTCAATTAAATTTTATTCTAAAAATCGTTGTACTATAAATTAAAACTTATTAATAATTTTTCCGATACTTTAAATATTCAAATATTAATAAACTAATCACTTAATAATGAATAAATCATTAAATTTAACATTAATCTTTGCTCTATTGCCCTATTAATAGTAATATATATATATATATATATATATATATATATATATAATGCTATGTTGTGTAACTTTCAAAATATAATATTTAGTATGTAATAAGTTTTAGATATAGTTATTGGTTATATTATATTTAGTATAAATTTCAATCAGTATACTATATCGTGTACGCAAAAGATCAAATTAAACTTGGTAATCTATTATAATTTCACGAAGAAAAAATCTAATCGATAAATGGATGGTTCTTAGCTCAGTTTCATATAATAGTATTTGAAATTTTAAATTATTGCCAATTTTGCCTCTATCGAATTCTATGTATGCATAATAATAATGATATATTATCCAAAAACTTATAATTTTCGGTTTATGCAGCAATAAATGAAAATTGTGTTCATTAAATTAAATTTGATATGCAGAGATATGCATAGCTTCTACAATTAAGGATATACGAACAGACAATGAAACATTAAATTAAAATTTGGATCATATAAATTAATTATAATAATAAATTCATAATATCGCAGGCATTATATTTATTATAAAATCGTTTTAAAATTTATACATAAAATATGTATTAACTATTTTTCATTGTTTAAATTTTAGCTTTGATATAAGATAGAGTAAATATTAATTTTAATTACTACAGCCTATTAAATAAGTTATTACTAAATACTATCGGCTCTATCGTTATTATTTGTGTTTAATACTATCATCACACTTATACGGTTGTACATAAATTTTCTCTGTTTATCTTAAAAATTGCAATCAAATTTAATTTATAATCTAATAATTCATGCGCCCTTACAATAAAAAAATCCAGGCATTACCTTTCAATACATTCATTTGCAATAAATATTAATTCTCGTTAAATAGAAAACTTTTTAACAATTTAATATAATAACTTTTTAATATAATAATCATTTATAAAATCAAACAAATAAATTTACAAAATTAACAATGAGAATTCTCAAATGAATAAATCCTAAAATATATTCGTGCCTTGGCTCGTACATTACTTGTCATGTACCTACAAAATTCATACATTTTATATGAGAATATTAAATTTTTCACTAATTTCCAATACAGGTAATGGCGCCTACATAATACTGATGGAATACAAAAATCATGCCAGCAATCAACATTTATTCTTTATTTAATTCAAGCTATAAAACAATGTATGCTTATATATGTGCGTATAACAAATTTAATGAATAATCTTTTTCAAAATTCACATTAAAATATGATTTTCGCTATTTATATGACAATTTTCTTCCATTAAATTTTACATTATAACGATGTGTAAAGATATTGAAAATAAAACATTTTTTCTTTACACGAATGCAAATGCAATAAATGCAATAAGTAAGTACATGGTTATTTTTCAAAATTAGCAATAATTAATAATAATAAAAATAATAATAAAGAATTAATTTGAAGCTATGGCAGGTGAATATTATAGGGAGTGTCGAAAATCGTTGGAAAGTTCGTTACATAATAATGCACCGACTAGAGATACGCGTAGAGTAACGACAATTTGAAAAACAATTTGCCATTTGGCGGTGGTCAGACGGCGAGGAGACGAGAGTCCTTGCCGTTCTATTCCGTGCCCAAGCACTCATGACAATATTATCGCTAAAAGGAGCGGCGGGGCCGAGGAAAAAAAAAATTGAATCCCATTACATGGGAAGACATTGGTTGTATTTGTGCTGAGAATAGGTATCGGAAAAAGTCGATGCGCGCATGCGTCATAGGATAAGGTCGTTTGTCTGCCAGCTGCATCCGTCCTCGTCGTTTCTTCATCTTCCTCCTTTCAAGCGCGCTGTCGTTGGCCCCGACGACCAATCCATTGCGCTGTTCTTCTCCCCTAAAACCTCCCCTACTCGCCCCCACCCGCGTCCTCGCCCGGCGTCGTCGAGCGTCGCGGCGCCTCTCCCCTCGCGCCTGCGCCATCCCCTCCCCCGCTGCAACCCTACCCGACGTTTCCTCTTCCGCGGCAACAGCCCGCAAGTCTTCCGCTGCAAGCCGAATGCATAATTTATATTTGTCATTCATCTCGCTCTTGTTTACCTTTGTTATTTTCTCGGTATTGATCCGCCGAGCGAGAGTTTCAAAGAGAGTAAATGGGTTGAGGCGAGCGCGTGTGAGGGAGGATGCGGAAATGGCGCTGCAAGAGTGAGTGAGAGAGTGAGTGAGTGAGTGAGTGAGAGAGAGAGAGTGTGTGAGTGAGAGAGTGAGTGAGTGAGTGAGTGAGAGAGAGAGAGTGTGTGAGTGAGAGAGTGAGTGAGTGAGTGAGAGAGAGTGAGAGTGAGAGAGTGAGTGTGTGTGAGAGTGAGTGAGAGAGTGAGTGTGAGAGAGAGTGCGAGAGTGAGAGTGAGAGTGAGAGAGAGAGAGAGAGAGAGAGAGAGAGAGAAAGAGAGTGAGCGTGCAAACGAGCGGGAAAGGGGATAGCGAGGGCTAGAGGGAAATTGCACGAGACGAATAAAGAGATGACGTCGACGAGGATGGGAGCAGAGGAATTTTGATGTAGATAAGCGGGGCGGCGAAGGGGGTTAGTGACGCTTGGGCGGCGGGGAAAGGACGAGAGAGGAAAGAATGGGAGGTTTGGGAGGTGGGCAAAAGGTGGCTGGGTTAGCGAAGGAGAAAATGGGGGGGGGCGGAGAAAAGCGTAGTTTAGGAACTTTCAAGAGTGCCTCTCAATACACGTCGAGTTTGCGCAAACAAAAAGTTGACGAAACGGACAGTGTCTCGGGATAAATCAGAGGAGAATTTAATGAATTAACGCGCGAGGAGTGGGATTGAAAGGGGAGGTCGGGCGAGAATTAGCTTTTCCTCCGGGGAATCCGAAGGAGCGATCGCACGAAGCCACGTAACAATCACATATCATTGACCAAAGCGGAGACTGGAGGAGGAAGAATAAACGAAGGAGCTGGGGAGAGATGAGAATCCCATCAAATGCCATTGTCGATGTCGCACAGCCGGTGTTTACTCGAGCTTACCGTCATTGTATCTCCTAAAATTCCAGCGACGGCGTCTCGAGTGACGAGATATTCCTCTGTTATCGCATCCCCGTCTGGGAAGGACACTTTCTCCTTCTGATGCACTTTCCTTCCTGGTCGCGCCCTTCAACCTTCCACCATCCCACCCCAGCCCACCCGCTGACTCTGAATAAGGCGCCATTCGCGGCTACTAAAGTTGTTCTCCCCCTTCCCCCAACCACCGCCACGCATCGCGCAAGCGTTGACATATAATTTCCGAACTTTGCGAAAAGAAAAAATTGAACCCCCTCGTTTGAAATTCAGCCCAGAAACGCGAATCTTTGCGCTTTATCGTCATAATGAAGGAGGAACGCGAAATCACCGGCTACGGTAGTTACATTTCAAAGCGAATGAGTTGGGACGGGTTATGGTGGGAGTAGGAGAAAGCCAGATCCATCCATACACGAGACAAGACAAACACGCAGCTCATGGAAAAGCAACGCTTTACTGTCTTATTGGACGGTCGTATGGGCACTGATGCTACGAAAACAAAGTTATTTTCATTCGCAGTATTTACATTTTCAATCGGAAATTCAAAAAGTAATCGCAAAATTATTCTACACAGCTGCATGAATACATTTTCATTTTAATTCCTTTTAAGATTTAACGAATCCGCGCTAATATAGCGACCGTAGTTGCAAAAGATGATACAGCTAAATTCTCGTATTATTATTAAATATAAAATGAAATTTTTGTGCCAACTAAGGAAGTATCGAACGTTATAACTTACAAAGAATATATAATGACCTATTCGAGTATGCAAAACTTATAATACAATTATTTATGAATGCAAATGTCGTTATCATCTGTATTAAAATTCTAATTTAGATTCTTGGATTTATACAGACTATAAACATAAATAAAATTACTTTGTTATAATAAGACTTTTTTAATATCGGATTTCATTATTTATTCATTTGCATTGTTTTATAATATTTATATAATATTAAAGAAATATATATTTTAAACGAAAATTAATCTGGAAAACGAATCTAGAGTATACATTTTAATATGAAAAAGTAATTAAAACTATCGACTTGCAGCTTTAAAAACGAATGTAATTAAACGTGATATTTTAATTTATATTTTATTTTATTTTATTTTTATATATACACATAAATATATAAATATATTATTTTTGTTGTTGTTGTTGTTGTTGTTGTTGTTGTTATTTAATAGTGACATGTATATTAAATATTAAATTTATATATTTAATATAAATATATAAATATAGTATATTATATATTAAATTTGTTTATAAATATAAAACGTGATATATTAATTAGGTTATTTGTACTAGATTTTCATAAACAAAGCTCCATTTTGTGAAAATATTTTCAAACTTCTTATTTGCATCTGATAGTTTTCCAAACATCTTTATAATCCATTAATTATTTTTAAATTTAGCATCCGTTGTAACTCTTTCTTTGCACGTATTTAAAAAAATTTCGAGAATATTTTTAATTAATTATCGCTGTAGAAAACTTTAAAACAATGTGTCTCAGGAATTAAACGTCACTACTATTTCACTTTTGAAAAAAAATTGTAAAGACTAATTTGATTGAGATGGTTAATACAACAATTGCTATTTTTAAACCATTGTATACATACATACATATATATATATACACACAAGCATAATATCATATTAACTCAAATACATGTATAGGCAAACGCATGCTTTTAATGAAACATATATATTTATAGATAGATACGTACTGAGAGAGAGAGAGAGAGAGAGAGAGAGAGAGAGAGAGAGAGAGAGATGGCTATACTCGAAATTGCTTTATTATGATAATCAAAGTTTTTCACAAGTTTTATTAAAAAAAAAAAAAAAAAAAAAAAAAAAAAAAAAAAAAAAAGTCATGACACAATTTTATATCGAATTTTCATTTTTAATTCTATATTTTATAAACTTTTAATAAGCACTTAATATTGTGGTTATAAATATAATTGCAAAAGTTGTTGTTAAAAAAAAAAAAGAAAGAAAGGATAACTCATTGCTTTTGTCTTATGTTTAAGTAGCCCTTGACGCATATCAAAACTTTCCATAGTTTATTTAGTTATTCTTTACGAGTACATAATAATTGGTGTTGTTAACTTAGACATTTATTTTCGAGTACAATATACAAGTGCAATAAATAGCGTTATACTTGATACATGGCCGATTTAACATATTCCGTAACAAAATCAATAATACTAATGAGCGTTTAACGACACGGTCGCTCCCAATGTTGGCGGCTCACTAAACAAATGCACAACGCCATATTCGCGTGCCCGTGCATTAATGTTGCGTATATTTTTATTTGTAAATCGCAGACGAGTGAATGACACTTGTAAGTCGTTGTCGGTTACGGGCGTATCCGCGTTGACGAGATCGTAAATACGAACACGAGCTGATCGTGGTGGCGCGTCGTCGCCTTTGACGGCTCCATGTCATACAACTCATCTGCAATGAGCAAATCCCAACCGGAACGATGTATGCGCGTGTGTATGAACAAACATGGGAATTTCTAGAGTTTACACGGGAGCAAAATAAAGCGTGGCTATTTATCTAGGGCTGACGTGAGTCCCGATCATATTCCTCTTACTTGTGCATAAAAGTCCTCTTTACACTTTCACAAATACAAAATTTAATCCAAAAACATTCCATTATTACTTTGCATTTATCCTTTGCATTAATATCGTATAAGTAGATATTTTTCTTTGGTGCGGGAATTGTAGAGTGACTTGAAAATATAAAATAAAAAATAAAAAAAAAAAAACAAAACAAAACGAAGAACGAAAGACATAGAATATATATAATTCTTAATTATCTATATTCTGTTACATTGCGTAACAGTCATCGTATGACTGCAATTTTGCGGTAAATTACGACTCGAATAAAGAACACATCCAAGACAGACTCGAACGAATAGATTACGTTAGAGGAAATATGCTGGAAAGTGTATCCGAAAACTTCCAGCTGAGTGAAGCCACCAATCCTATACCCCCACCTTCCCTGCCTCTCTACACAATGTTCTACATAACTAAAGAGTTGTTATATGTAAAGTATTTTGAAGCAAAGAATAAGCGTTTCATTCTCTCACGATTTTTTCTATTTCATAATTTTTAGAGCATTGATAATGCAATTTGTCCAAATCAATAGATGAGTGACTGACTTTATCGACAATGTTTTAATTACGTTTAAATCGCCGTCCCGACCCCCAACCCCATTCCTAATCCCACCTAACCCAACAAAACCTCTCCCAACCTCTCCCAACCTCTCCCAACCCCTCCTTCCCCCCATTCCCGCAAAGCTAATAATCCGTCGCGTGTACGAGGAAATAGTGGCTTATTATAGGCACTGTATCGAAAAACAAGAAGTGGAGAGTTATTTTATAAAGATTACGATTCTACTCGAAACATATATTCCTTTTTGAACGCAAACATTTTGCCTTTATTCCATTCTCGGGCGATCGTCTCGAAATGCATAGTATTCTTTAAATGTCGTTTTGCTCTTTCCTAAGATGCCAATAAAAGTTATAGCCCGATCATTCCTAAAGATAACCCTCATAATTTTTCCCACTCATGGACTGTTTTTCATACCATAGCGCATGCTTGCCAAGCTCATTACATTACTTATTTTAACAACCATTCCATACATGCGTCCTTATCGTATATCTGCACTATAAAATTTTGCATTATAAATAAATCAAAAATATTCCATTCACTCGCCAGTTAATAACTACGATACGTGCATAGAGATGTGCTTTATCCGTCATTTATAATATATAAAGATCAAGCGTTGCATTAATTTGTTGTAAATAGTTCACATACGGTATATTATCTCTTTAACGTCTTACATTATAATCAACCTCTGCCTATACTTAAAATACTATGAATAATTATTATAATTTATAAAGCAGTGACCCGAAGAAAATCTATAAGATGCTCAAAGACTCTTCCGCTCGTTTAACATGAAAATTCGATATATTATTAGATAATAAATTCAATCGAGCCTCTAATAACGTCATATCGATTGCATTCTCCTTTCTTATATCTTTAAATTGCTATCTCGTCGTTATTTTAATGGGAGAAAAATTTTAGACGAATAATCTGTCGGAAATGGTGGCGAATGTCCAAGGTCATTGTAAATTCTATATCGGTACGTTAATATGAAATTTGAAAAAATTTGCTGTATTTTTATGTAGCGAGGGGCTTTCGCTTTAATCCACTAGTGACATCTTTTTGTTTTAACGCAAACTCACCAAGTAACCTAACTCGATAAATTTATATTTAACGAATTAAATATAATATGAAAAGTTGGCTTTTAAAATGGAAAATTAATGCTACATCGTACGTAATAATGTTAGAATAATATCGCTATATGAGCATCGTAAATAAATAAATAAGAGTAAAAGGAATTGTTAATTAAATTTATCATTAATTCGAATTTTAATCCATAGTAACGTAAACAAATTTGATATATTTTTATAAACAAAACTTGCCAATGTAAGAGAGAAAATTTATGCATAAGTATAGTAAGATTGTAGATTTTAAACTCGTATATTGAAATAGATATTCCCATATATATATATGCAATGAAGTCGCAGTCAAATAATATATATATATATATATATATATATATATATATATATATTATTTGACTGCGACTTCATTACATATTTTATTATATTGAGAGGTTTGTGATTTTATTATATTTCATCTTTTAGTGAGTTAATTAAAAAAATAAAAAAAAAAAAAAATCACATAACCTTATCTCTGACGGTACAAATTAGAAAAATTAATCATTATAATTCTATTGTTTAGTAACTTTTAGTAGCTTATAGTGCATTTAAAAGAATTTTTATGAATAATTAATGGTATTGACCATACCAATGTATTTTAACAATTGTTAATGTACATAAATGTTGCGAGAATAAAATGAAATAGAATGAAAATACAATGAAAAGAGCTGATTATATATTGAAATTATTAAAATATTTATAATCTATAATGTCAATTGCTAAAAGTATCAATTATACAGTACATCAATTTTATTCATAATTTTTAGTTTAAATCAAAACAATTGTAAATTCCTAATATATAGAGTTTAATATAATTTTTGCGTTTCTTATTATTTGTATTGCAATATTATAATTTCCCTTCTATGCCATTTCTCATATTAAAAATATAGCGAATTTCGAAATAGTAATGTATTTTTATACATTTTTCCTATTCATCGAGTCTTTTTATACAAAATGTATACGGATGTTCTTACTTTAGCTCAATATTTTAAGAAAAGCAAAAGCATATATAGCAGTTAAAATTTAAAGTAAAGATGGAAAATATTAGATTGAATTTTTTATTACGAATATATTAATATAATAAAATAATAATTGAAATCAATTATATATATATATATATACATTTTTTTTTAATGAAAAATATATGGAAAAATATTGTCATTTGTTGAAAATCTCCAATAATTTTGGTATAATTAAAATAATTATCAAATATTAATCTATTTCTAATCTATTTCTAATATAATTCTTTAAATTTGTAAAAAAAAAAAAAAGAAATAAAAAAAATGGTCATTAATGCATTATATCAATTTGCGTTTTCCTAAGTAAAGGTATTTCAATTAATTTAGAAATAAAAACTTTTGTTCTCTATGATAAAAGCATTTTAGCTTCATTCCATTTACGTTTGAGAAATTTGATCATGATTTGATTGACATAGATAATAGAATAATGTTGGATGCGACAACCGTACTTTGTATAAAAGGAACACAAGGAATAACTTCCCCTACTTTCACTACTCTTTCGGATATCTACGCTTGATATGCTAATAGAACTTAATCAATTAAAAACCAATCACGAAGTAAAAATATCGAAACAATTACTTTATTTCATGGATTTAACAGTGTGATAATGTGATTTGCATTAAAAGCTTTTATAATGGCAAATTGAAAATAAAGTAACTCATTGTTCGTGCTGAGTTTAATTTTGTTGTATTTGTATATGTTAATTTTGAAAAATTGCTTTTCATTTACTTAAAACGCTTGGAGAAACTTTGTATTTTTCACAATTAACTTACAATTGTTAAAATTGAACTTGACATGTGCTTTAATTCTGCGAATTATTTCATCAATCTACTTATGCTAAACGATAATAATTTTATAATAGCTAGACTACATTATATTCGCTAACTAGACTCCTTTTGAACTAAAATAGCTATACAAATTTAGTTATTGAAAAAAAAAAAAAAAAAAAATCATTTCAGAATTTAAATATATATATATAGTGTATCGTTGAATGTCCTCGCTATATAAATTCCTGTAAAATTGCAATAATGTCCCTCTGTATGCAAAGATAATATAGATAATATCATTGATCTATTGATTTTTATTAAAAAATATTTGTATATATATGAATGAAATTGCCAACATTGTAAAAACAACTCTTAAAATAATTGTTTAAACATACATAGATACTCTAGTATAAAGTAAAAAAGAATAATAATTACGAAGTAATAAGATGCACTAAGAACGTCGAATCAATTATATATTTTTATATATCCTCTCTCTCTCTCTCTCTCTCTCTCTCTCTCTACGCATACGTTATAATTATGTAGTAATTAAATATTTACTCCTACATTTACGCAGTATTAAAACTGTGCTGGTATTAGAGTAGGAAAATACGAATTTTCTGATGATGACATGTCAAATTAATTAAATATAAGCTATTTACATTAAAGCGATATAAATTATTTGCAATCTAAAAAATTGCGGTAATATGTTTCTAATAAATAGATATAAAAGTTAATATATAAATAAGTTTATAATTCACATTTGCAATAAGGTCTGAGGAATAATAGATTCACTATATAAATGAATATACGCACGCGCTCTCGTTTATATATATATATATATATATATATATATATATATATATATATATATATATATGTATGTATGTATACACGCGGGCGCGCATACGTGTCTTTTATATTTCTGAAAAAAAAAGCCCGTACAAATTCGTAAATATTAATGTTACATTTCTGTTTAATAAAAAGAATGTTTTTCTCCGAAATCATCTAAGCTATAAATTACTATTTTAATAATAAAACGTTACGTAAAATCTTTTTATTTACGAAGGAATTTATTTAATATGAAACGAAATATTTCATCTTCCAGATGTATCGTTGTATTAAAAACAGAAACGAAAATTGCTAGAAAAGGAAAGCTCGTATATACATTGCCAGCAATATTTCATTATTTTCGCGTGAGCGTAATGACATTTTGAATTTCTTTATATATGGCGAGAGCGATTGCATATGACGCGATGTAAGGGTTTTCAGAGAATGAAACGAGTTAGTTATAAGAGAAAATGAAAATGAAAATGGAAAGGGTGTAAAAATATTAGAGATTGAAGGGCAAAATATTGCGAGTCTAAAGTATTTCAATCGTATTAAATCGACATAATGAAAAAAGCATTTTATCATATAATTATATATTTGAGAATTATTGTTGTAAAAGATCGATATTTAGAGTTTAAATAAATTATTTTCTGATTATTAAATGTCGAATGTTATTTCGTATATTTATAATCTTGATTACCTCACTGTTATGCCATAAGAATAAACTAAATTGTGCTTAAGAGCGTAAAAATCCATATTACGTGTCATAGAAATTCTTATCCTCCAATCTCATATGACTCATGAACAATCGTTAATAATGCCGTTTCCCTATCCTAACATTTCAACAACGTTCCATCCACTTTCAATACATTAATTTTAATTTTTAAACATACCACGATAGACCGGAGTCGACGAGGATAAATCCTCATTTTTAGCATTAATATAGTTAAGAAATTAAAACTCGTGCGCACGAGATTTCAGTTTAAAGTAGATATATTTGCAAGTTGTTTTATTAGCATATATTATGTGAATTAGCGAACCTACAAATAAACACACAAGTAATACATTATAATGAGGAGCGCAGGAAAACCCCTTAACGATGATATCCCCATATATTCAATGTTCTCTCTTCAAATTAGGATAAACGGACAAAATTTAGCTACCCTAGATGCATAATTAAATTTTACGAGGTCTAACTTAAAATTACTTGTATGGGCTTTCAATACTTAATCTTTTTCAAAAAAAAAAAAAAAAAAAAAAAAAACAACAACTGCATGATTAAATATCATAAAAATTTATTATAAAGAAGTCCAGTCAGTAGGCGGCTAATTTTAATTTAATAAAGTATTTTTTTTTTTTTTTTAAGGTATCTATTGCGTAAAACGATAAATTAAGAGAACAATTATGTAATGTATAATAAGACAATTGTTATGAACATAACACGCACTTGATAATTCAATTTACATTAACAAATACATGTATAACATCCATTAATAATATTTCGAAATAGGCTTATAAAATTTACAGAAAAATATTCATTTGCTCTCAAACAATATAGCGTACATTAATATAATAATTGTAACTACACAAGTTAATATAAGTAATAGTGAGCGGAATCAATGTTTCTTTCATAGCTGACATGGATACTTAAAAACAGAAAAAAAAAATGAAAAAAGAAGCAGTATTAATTGAGTAGAATTTATTTTTCATGCATCATTTAAGTATTTAAATTTAGAGCTACATAATTCAAGTAGATTTTCTCGTGAAATTAATGCACTTAACGAAATACGTATCAGCTAAATTCGGCTAAAACATATTCTATTAGTCTGAGAGAAATAGTAAGAAAATAATATTAATTATAAATTTATATTCAGAAGAATATTTGTTTCATAATCCAAACAAACGGACTCTACGTTCCCTCATTCGTTACCAAATATTTTAAGATTAAATGCAATTTAATTAAAATTTCAATGAACTTTCCAACATTAATTATGTATGTATTTTAGTTGTTAGTTCACATTTGTCGAGTTTTAATTTTTTTTAAAGCATTGTCTTGTTCTCCTTCGAAACTTCCTTTTCATCCGGAATTTTTCTTTCGAGTGAGTCTGTGCGAAATAATTTAAATTTCTTTCTCACGAATCAAAGAGAGTTAGATGAAGAAGAGGGCAAAGAGTGAGAGAGTTAGAGAAAGTTGCTAGAGAGGGGGACGGGCGGGGGGGGGGGGGGGGGGGGGGGGGGGGGGGGGGGGGGGGGGTGGAAGGGAAGAGTGAAATGATTAAAAAGAAGAGTTTCGGTGGAAGAGAAAAATATATCCCAGGAGGAAATATTATTTTTAGTTTGAAAAGTTCAATAGAGTCAATTATATCAGATTTATTGTGATTGATCGTTCTGTTATATCTTTTGCTTAATAATATCACCGATATATACACATTAACGAATTTATAATCTTTTCATTATCATTTTATCTAATGATGCTTTTACTTCTGCACGCTCTATAATTCTTCTCGTGACATAATTTACGAACTAAAGTCACTATTTATCTTTATTCTGTAAGCGATTTTACGTATTAATATGGAATAATAATTAACATCGACAGAGTCCATTATTTTTTGCAAATAAATATCGACAAGAGTTCTTTTCATTAGCAATAGTAACTTTGGTCAATTACTTCCTTATTTTTGGTTTCATGACGAATTTTCGAAACGATATGACAAAGTAGAGAGGGAGAATAAAGTTTCGGAGGACAGTCATATATCATCGTCAAGCTGATGCATAAGGGGAGGGGGGTGTTGGTGGTGGTAGTGGTAGGCTGAAACCAAGTGATCCAAATGACAGTTCGTGAGTCTCGACATGAAAAATGAGGCCCGTCCGAGTGCATTGGACTTTAGTGATGCTCCCTTCCCCTCATATCTCTCTCTCTCTTTCTCTCTCTGTCTCTCTCACTCACTCTCTCTTTCTCTCTCTCTTTCAAACTTTCAATCTCTATATTCTTATACTTTGCTTATTCTAGTAGTCAGCCAAACATTCAATATGCCGATGTGTTTTTTTTTCTAAATTATATATTTTTTTACTTTTTTTTTCTGTTTCCTTTTTCTTTCTACCAGAGAAAATAGAATCTGCCGACGCAACGTTACGTCAATATTCTTTTATATAGAGTTGAAATAAATTATTTATAAGCTAAGCAATTTTCTGGCATAAAATGTACTCTTCACTCACTTATATATTTTAATTTATCCATAAAAATGTGCTATCAAGAGATTTCATATATTAATACGAAAGAAAACGTACAGAGATAATTTAAAATTTTAACATAAATTAAATTTAAATTGAATATATTAAATCTTGTACATTCTGAAAAGTATTATGAAACTTTATAGAAGAGAGATATTAGAAGTTTTTAAAAATTTTTTACTCCTTACATATTGCGAACTATTTAACCTCATTTTTCTTAATTTCGACTCTTTTATTGAGGAAACTTATAATATTAAATTATATAAAATTTTTCAATCTCTATGTATATAAACTGGATACTTAAACATTTTTAAATCTTCAATTTGAAATAATAACTCGATACGTAGATAATTTCATTGTTTATTCATTTATCATTCGATTTATGTAATAACCTTCTTTACAATCGCGACTTCGACTAACCAAGTACAATTTAAAGCATTATAAATATAATATTTCTTTACAATTTAATTATTACTCCGCAATATAGCATCATTTAAATATTGTCTTACGTAACTAGAAATTAATAAAGCTAACCATACAAATATAAATGCTATAATTAATCACAATATTTGAAGTAACAAATGTAAATGTTACAATACCATTCATTGGTGTTATATTAAAGAAATTTTTAACTTTTTATTAACAAACGCAATCTCTTTTAGTCATTTTCATCAACTTTTTTGTAATATTATTTTATTTTTAATGGCGTTCACTTGTAATTGTCGATAAATATATTAATGCTATTGAAAGAAATAGTTTGAAAATTTTTGTTTCTCAATCTAATTATTCATTTCATAATTAAGCATTTCAGATTATTATTTTAATTTATTTAGGCATACATGCTCAAAATTACTTCAACAATATAACAAATAAATTATATTGCTAATACCATATAGGATATATTAATTCATTTTCTATTATTTTCTCGACTAATTAAAAACAGACCGTTTACTTTATTTTTCCACGTATTTACTAAATTTCTATATTCCGCTGTATTGTTTTAAATTCTGGCTACATAACTTCTGGCTTGGCTTAACTTCCGAGGCTTAATTTTCTTTAGAAAATCGGTTAAATTATAGAATTTCTCTATACATAATCACATTGTTTATGATTCTCTTCCATTTTTATTCTATTCAAAACTTTTTCCAACTTTTATCGGAAAATACAATCAAGTTTTTTTGTTTATCCGTTTTGTTATTTTAATTTTTTTTTTGTTTTCATTAAAAGTTACCGTGCATATTTTCAATGCTGCTGGCAGCTTTATTTTGTCATAATGCCTAATATAAGAATTTTTACACAAAACGCAAATATTTTATTGAAAAAAAAAAAAAAAAAACAATACATTTTTCATAAAATATAAACTTGAAAAGCTTATCTTTATTTTATTACTATCTTTGTGTGGAAATAATTACCGTATTAACGTATCTATATTTTTCAAAACTCAATAGAACATATGTACGTAAGAATTTCGATGATGTAATTTTAACGGAAAATGAGTTAGTAACTAAAAGTTTTATTATAGTCTCATTATCATACATTTTTCCTTCTCTTAATAAACATTCTCAGTTGGAAAAGCATTTTCAATCACAATTACTTTTTATGTTCTATTTAACATAATTTATCGATAAATGATAAAATTTTAATTACACTCATTGTATGTGTGTGCTATTTGTGCTATAGATTTTATAATTTATTCTACTAGATATACTCAACTAGATACACAATATCTTCAATAATTTTCATAAATAACCACTATTATTATTGTTGTAAAAAATTAATGCAGAATATGCATGTATGTAGAATATATATAGGCTGACAACCAATAGAATTATTGTTTTTTATTTTCAAAGAATTCCTAATGTTATTTTAAATGAAATCGTAAAGTGTGCTACGCCAAACAACCATTTACCTTTAATATTTCAATAATTATAAATATTGTAAAAATTTATTATACATTTTCTTTACACTCAAGAATACAAATACCTCGGCTTTCTGTTCTCATTTTTAAATAAATGTTTAAATAAATACATAGGTATATTATACAAAAATTTAACTGCCTCATTTTTTATTGATATATTATAATTATTTATCTTTCAGTTTTTCTTCTAAAACCAAAGGACTCAATCTTAATATTTCAAAAATTTAATATAATATTTCTAGCAATATTTTATGCTAATCTTATTGGCTATGGATTGTTTTTCAAACAACGCTTAACTTTGAGTTTTATTTGAAAATTTAAGTTTTCTGTTAAATCAATTAATTTCCATTTTAAACGTCACGATTATATAATTTCTGTTATTTCAAATTTTTCTTTAATATTAACTTAATGTTTATCAAAACTTTTTTATTTAATATTATTTCCTAACTATTCAATTTTGTTGAAGGTCATTTATTACTAAAAGAAGCGAATATTGAAATATTGAAACGTATAATGAATTCCCATTGTTTGCCATATAAAAAATGTTCCATTTAATAACACAAAACTAAGAGCAAAATATTTTGATTGGCTTATGAATAAAATTATTTTCACGAGATATGGTTTTCATAACTATATTTTCTAGGTAATAATATCCACTATATTATATTAATATCCTATTGATTTTCTTCTCCTCCTATTCATACAAACATCTATTTTTCTTCAGTTTACCAAGAAAAGTCATTTATATTTATCATATACAGTAATATTATTTAACATTTCCTTGTGATAGTTCTGAAAGGTATTTTCAATTTAATTTCATTTATTATCAATACGATGATACAACTATTCACAAAAGCATTTATTCCTATTTATTATCTTTATAATGATATACTAAAATTTTATAACGATTAATTTAATTTATTGAACGTAATGATACTTTTTTTCTCTATTCGTTAGCTTCTATTCCATCTATCTAAATTAATTTCGCCAGAGGATAAAATGCATTTACCTAAACTTACGCAAACGCTATATTAGAATCATATCTATCTGTTTTAGTTATACCGCCTTTAAATAGATCAACTCTAAAAAGAAAGTCAACGCAATGATATTATGACATTTATTTTTACTTATTATCCATTTGTATGGAACAGTCCCCTTCCAGTGATGGGAATGGAGCTCTGCTTTACTTAAAAAATATTTTATTTCTGAAATATTCTTTCGTCGTATTTATGTTGTCTAGACAGCTTGACTTTGCTTAAGTCTAGTAATATAAACTTATAATATCTGCGCATGATATTTATAAGGTTGGAATAATGCCGTAAGCATCGAAAATCCTAATCTATACATTTAATACCAAAGTTACATCAGTACGATTATGTTAAAGTTTAGGTGACTATAATTCTTAGCTCCTATTTAATAAATAAATACTAATAAATGATATACATGGATTTATGTCAAATACGCTTTCAGCATTGGTTAACTATATGATAACTATATATCTCAATTTATATTCGGTATTTAAAAAAATTTTTCATATATAGCAAAAATATATTCATGTATAGTATAAAATCACATAATTTTATTATTTTCCGATACTGTATTGCACATAACTCGTAATAATATAAAAATTAATAAACAATATTTCCAATATATAATGATATATGCAGATGTGTGGATTAAACTTTGAAAATAAATTTTAACAATAACGTCTTGATTCTAAGCAAAAACTATTATTCTATAAAATAACATTGAATTATTCAATAATTCAGTTATTTCTCAATCAATTAAAATAGATAAGTGTAATTGAGTCATTAATGAGAAAAGAAAGAAGTAAAACTTAACATTTCCGTAAGAAAGTATTTATAAAAAAATTTTCTAGACAAAAAAAATAAAACTAAAACTTTTTCTAAACAGAGATTGAGTTTTCATTAGTTTCCGTAGCTTCAAATCACGTATATTTAGCACGACATAACTATTTTAAAGATAAATATTTAATATGTATATCTTGTTATAGGAAAGTTATTTACGGCTATTCTTTTAAAAAACTAATTTCATTATTCTCATATTCTAATATATGCGTGAGAGTTGGTTATGTATTACTTTCTAAAATTCGCAAGCTATGTGTAGTGCAAAAGAGGGTCCATTAACGAAACATTAGCATTGCAATTATTACCAATGAAAGGCAATTTGTGAACGTAAATGATCTTGTTAAAAATGCGACTATAAGATTCACAAAATATTATAATATAAGACACGAATGCTGAGAATAAAAATAATAAATGACATTAAATGACAACAAGTACGACTTATATTCATTTCCCACGAGAAGAACATTCACATGAGACGACATTTTATAATCGTTATAAAAATTATACATGTAAATGACATTCCGTATAAAAATTACGCAATATATAAATAAAATCACGTACCAAGTTTGTATTAAGCCAAGGGCATCAAGTATGAAAAATCGAAAAACAATGGCATGGAGCATTAAATGTGCCGATGTACGTGAAGGATGTAGTGCACGGACGTCTAATACAAGTCACCGGGGAAAACGATAAAGAAAAATTGCCTCGATGCTGGATATTATTCTTGGAAAAGCATCAATACATCATTAGCCAGGCGAATGGTCGAGAGAATTGGAGCAAAATTAGCAGTGTAAATAAACGAGGAAAGACACTTAAAGCAACAACATTTATTGTACGAATGAAAAAACTTTTAGAACCCAAACTACCATGCTTTAAATGAACTTCGTTTCCCCGGAGCAAATGTTCACTTGTTCAACATAACAAATTTCCCTGTCAGAAAGAAAAAAAAAACAAAAACAAAAAAAAAAAAAAATAAAGGAGAGAAGAAAGGTAAAAAAAATTTAAATAAAAAATCAATAATAACAAAATTTTTTTTAACTGACAAAAGATCGTATGGCATGCCTTTCGCTTGCATTTGCATTAATTAAACTAATTACAAATGTGAGCTTCATAAAAATAATTCGCTATATTTAACTGTTGGATATGAAATTAAATTATAAAGTCTATTTTCACTTATCTTCAAGCGCAAAAGTCTCTTTCAAACTCAAATTTCATCTTCGTTGGAGATATTGTATTTTCAATCATAGATTAAATGCAAATATTGTTTATTACTAAATAAATATGATCATAAATATTTTGCCGAATATTTAAAGTTCACGAATGGCTTGTGTTAATGCAATGAAAATGATTAAACCTACGTTAGTGATAATGAAATATTTTATAATTTCACTATTATAATAAGATTAGAAGAAAAAATTTCAATTTAATTCCCTCCGATTCGCCGAGAGAAGATATAAATGCATTTGCTCGAGTAAACGAGAGAACTTGCATTCAATTTAAATTGTTCAGAATAAGCTAAGCATGTATTTGTTAAATTTAATTAAGAGCTGCAATAAATTAAGTGGATACCTCCGTTGTCTTGTAAGCAAAACATTTTTTCGCCCCATAATAATAAGATTGGAAATATTTAATACTTTGGAAAAATTTAAATTAAACTTAAATTAAAGGAACGAATAAATGAGACTATATGAGCGAGAGTGAATACGTAGGGGCGTGGGTGAATATAAATACTCGAGTATAATAATGATTTATACATTAATACGGCCATTCGTGCATGAATTTTACATTGGATGGGAGCTGCGTATAATAATTATTTATTAATTATTTTGTATTTGCATATTTAAATTAAATTATAAAAATTGGACAAATATACAAGTTCAATTTTAATTATTTAACATCAAACTCAAGCTACAAGTTTTATCATCGGCCTCGACATTAAATACAAACATATAATATTAAATTTGTAATTTACATATAATACATATTTTTAATCTCATTTTTTTCTTTAAATTTTTTATTTTTTATTTTTTTTTAATTATTTTTTCCCTTGTTCAATTCACAATAATAATTTAATTTAATTTTTCCACTTGCTTGTATAACTTTTTCACTTAATTAAAAGATATTGGAAAAATTATATATTAAAATTAGTTGAAAAGAATTTTAATTTAAAATTAAAGCACATCTTCTACAGATAGAATTTTTTATAAAGTGTATTAAAAACTCTTTTAAAATGCTAAAACATTTTAAAAATTTAATTAGCGTCGATAAATCGCTAAAAGAATGTATGCATTAAATACGTTTGACATATAAGATTGACTAAGTCGTATATAAACTAATAAAGAAATTACAGAAATATTTTCATCATTGAAGAAATGTCAGGAAAATAAGCTTCTTATGAAATAATAATTTAATTTAGAGGAGCTGATCTCATTCGCTAAATAAAAATCCTTTTTATGTTTGATATGATGTTTTTCGATATCATGAATATTGATAATGTATATTTCAATTAATTAAGTAAACTGAATGTTCAAAATTTAATATACTTTAGTACTTATGAAAGATGAGCTTGGAAGCGAATAGGAGAGGGAGAGAGAGAGAGAGAGAGAGAGAGAGAGAGAGAATACGATGCAAAGTATGAACCAAAAAAAGATATACATTCAAACTCAACAATCCACTTTCGCAATTCCACTAATTAAAGTCACTAGAGAAGTAACAAAACGAGTTAGTCGGTAATTTTAGTCTGACTCGAACCACCTTGTATATACATGTATAACGCCGTATAACTACAAACTTAAACAACTTTGAAATATAGCAATTCAATTTCGAAATTCAACGAACTAAAAATTCAATGTTTCCATGTAAAGTCCCGAACAAAAAACGGTATAAAACGACAGAAATACGAAAGAAATATAATACGAAGAGATGTAGATGAAGTAGAAGAAGAAGAAAGAAGAGGAAGAGGAAGAGGGATGAAGAGGAGAAAAGCGGAAGAGCAAAACTTTGATCGGGGCTAAAACTCTCTCTCTCTCTCTCTCTGATGAATATAGAGAGGAAGGACGAGAGCTAAACGATAACTATAAACATCCTATCTTAACATATATATTTTTAGGCATATACGCACACATTGGTGTATATCTGTTTAAACCGAATCTTGAAAGATATGATATCAAATTTCAGATGAGTGAAATTCTGAAATAAGTAAAACTATAAAATCGCAATTATTAACCGTTAAGAAGTTTGACAGAGATCGACTTGAAATAACACTGCTTCTTCCATATTGACTGACATTTTAGAATTTGAAATATATTTATTTATACGACTATACGAATGCTTAAATTAAAATTTTTTACAAATACTTACTTTTATAAACTAAATTTATTCATACTCACTTTTAAAATACAATATTAGCCATATTGCTACCGCTTTAACTAATCTTAAAACATTTCTTATTAACAATTTCAACGATCGTGATTAATTTATTATAATATTACATTGCAAAACCTAAGTAACCTGGTAGTAAAAGTTACAGAAATATTTAAATTCTAATTATGGCCGTATATTTTAATTATAAAATTCAAGAAGGTATATAATTATTAAAGCAATAATCATTTATTTATTCTTATTTCAGTATTTATACTTTTTCAAATTATATTAAATCATATTAAAATTCTATTTGAAGTTTTTTAATTAAAATAAATACATAATACTGAAGATAAATACAGAAATACGCCATTCAAATTTTAATTAAAAAAATTGCATTCAATTGAATATCAAAATTTTATGATTTATAATATTATCTTTTCAAAGTTTGATATATTTTTTTAATATTATAATTAAATTTTAAAACGTGAAATTGCACGCTCATTTATTTATCATTCAATGACACATATTTTTGTAAAATTTTAATAAAACTTTACAATTACTTACATATAGTTTAATATATTGTTTTCGGATTCAACGTAAAAGCATGCGTTCTTTTTTTCTTTATACAATTTTAATAATTCTATAACAATATATTTTTCATTACAAATCTAGATTTAGCTAAACCAAGTTGATTTGACTTATTAAATTAGAGTAGACTTATTAAATGCTGGCAGCAATATAATTTTACCATTGACTAATTCTAGATTTTAAGAAAATAAATGCTAATTTTATTCTATCGTTTTTATACACCCCAATTAATTCTTGAATAAAACAAAGATTTGATATAGTATTTCTTGACGCAAATTATAACATTTAAATGATATACAAGTGGTAGAAAGAGAAATTCGAGAATTTAAAATCGCTGCTTATTCGAAGTAACTTTAATATCTAGAATTTAATTTCGAACCTTTAATTTATAATACAACCTTTTTGCCAGTGTTGGTTATGAGACTTTTGTTAATGGCAATTATATAATATAAATATGTTAGATGCTGTAATTAAAAATTAAGCAATATTATGCCAACTATTACATAAATATTACTAAACGAAATATAGGTTTAGTAAGCGATTGGAACTCTAACGCAATTGTATAGTATTCGAAAATATTATTACGATATCTATAAATTTACACGAAATAAATGATAATCTTTACGATTTTTATTAACTTGGAAATAATGAGATAAATACGGTTATAATACGGTGAGTAAAAAAGTGATTAAGACACTTTTTATACTTCAACGATAAACCAACGTCGAACAACAAAGTCTTATTGCATTGTCCTATTTGACATATCAGTGGTTTAATTTTTATTTTTCATTTAATGGCCATTTAAAGCACAAATCTATTTGCAATTTTGATTAAGAATCATAAATTCTATTAATTTTTTCAATGCCACCGCACGGTCATAAATTATAATTAACAAAGGGGTGAAGAGAAAAATAGAGTTTCCCTTCTCAACTTTTATTGCTTCCTCACTATATCATTGACGATATTCATATGTGAAAATATTTAAATATTTAAATTTACATTTATGACTTGTCTTGCAATTTTCGATTCATATTAATCTAAACGTTATGCTATCAATTTTTTTTTTTTTTTTTTTTTTTTTTTTTTTATACTGAAATACACCTTTTTCTCATAAAATAATAAAATTCCCATCCTTATATCCGTTTATCCAGCAAAATAATTATATAATATTGTTAACGCGGCCAAGCCAACTAGCATGAAATTTAGTTCATAACTTTACATCATTTAATCAATAGATTACTGCATCTGTTACCTTAAGATTGTAATGCAAGCATTTCTAATTGGAAAGTTATTAATTTTTATAAAGATTGTGCAAGAGAGATTATGAAAATTACTTTACATCTGACTATAAGGACATAAAATACCATAATTTTGGTATATATTTGCTCGTGAATATTCTAAAAAAATTTTCTAGCAATATAATCTTATAATATTATTTTTAAAGGAGAAAAAGAAAATAATAAATAATAATAATAAGTACGTGTGAAGAAAAGGAACGATAAATTTGGTTAGTATACACATCGATCAGATTATACAAATATATATTCTAGCAGACGGATATACAAGATCAAAATGTAATTAATTTCTTTAGATTAATGGACAGATCGTTGTCATTCTAAAAATTCAAATGTTTTATCGAAAGGTAGATTATTGAATAGATAAATATGCGTATTAAAGCTTGAAAAGCTATGATAATACCGAAAATACAAATATTATTTTCTAGTCTTAAAATCTTAAACCTTGGAGTAAATATTTTAAAGATACTATACTTTGAGCAGACATTCTTTTTTAAAATCAATTTTTTCAAATTTCTAATTATCTATAGGACTTTAATAGCTTTTCTAGCTAATATGAATATCAGTTTACATTGTCTCTGCAATGCTTGTGTAAATCACTTTTTCATTCCACTCTACATTGGATCAATAATATTATATATGTGTGTGTGTGTGTGCGCGCGCGCGCGCGCGTGTGTATATTAATTACTAATTATTTCAATATTATCTAATATATACGTAATGAAATATTGAAAGTCCCGACTTAAAAAATTACCAATTTGTACAAATACAATTATGAGAATTTCATTAAATAGACTCGGATACGAAATTGCCAATAATTAAGGATTTAAATATTTCATTAGCAAACAGAACTCGAATCGCAGGCCCTAATATATATTATTTCGTTGACATTTTCAATTACGGTTCTGATTATTCTTATCAATAATTTAGCCGGCTTCTAATTTATTTAATCATTCGATCAAAATTGATCCAATTTGTTGAACGAGTCTAGTGCATTATACAGAAAAAATCTTTATCGAATACACTATGAAATTATGATTTTATAAGGATGACCACCTAATGACTTTTTATTCACATTTTAAAGTTTTTATTCCGCCGTGACCTATCGGCAGGAGCACTTTTTATTATTATGTTTTTCAAATGCAAATTACCAAGGTCGAATTAACAAGTGCCAAAATTCTAATTAACCGTATGTTGAGTAAATCTATTCTCCAGTATATGGATAACCATACTACCCGATACAAGCTTGAGCAGCGTAACGCTCAACTTAAGCATCGTATAACATTAATTTACCGTTGAATTTTCAAGTGCCTTGAGTCTACTTTATTGTCTACAAATCAGTTTCCCTAAACAATGGCCCGAGACAGTGATAGGCCAGTGCCTATTTATTAGCAATGGCATATAATGGCATATGAGCAATTGCCTATGTATTAGCAAAGTATGAAAAGACGACACCTCGCTCGTACGTCTGGGCGAGTACTCACACAATCACAATGACTTCCGCGAGTACACGTGACTCTGGCGAGTGCTCATTTCAGATAGTCAAGTTTCAAAGTTTTAATTTCTTCAGTTTTACGGAGCCCGCTTTTATGAGCTACTGTAATGCGCCGTGAGTTCGGTACGGGGGGGGGTTAGTGTGGTAGGGCGCGAGGTAGGTGGGAAAGGGATGGAAAGGGTGGGAGATAGGCGAAGGGGGAAGGGATAGCCTCACCGTATCGAAAGGAAAATTGTGTGCGCCCGGTGCTGGTGGAGGAAAAAGAGCGCGAGCCGACATTCGAGCGATATCGTGCTTACATCGCTATTTGCCGCATAAAATCGCACGGAGCCCAATTCACGTATAGACAGTTTCAAAAACAATGGCTTGCATTTCCGGTTTACGGAGGTGGCCCCGGTCGCTTGCTGCTCGCGCAGCCTCTTCCGTTCACTTTTTTCAGAGACACTTTTTTTCTACTCTCCCCAAGAGCATTTCCCGAGATTCCTCGCTCGCCATTTTATTGAATTTCCATCACATATTTTTATGGTATTTTACTTTAAATACAGGGGGAGATATTAGATTATTTAGACGAGAGGATGTACACAAGTATGTTATGCAAGTGCATTGCGTGCACTGTTTTCCTTGTACCTCGAAATTTGGTAAAAAACGAGAAGTCGAAAGGCAACGTTGTCGAGGATATTTGGGGCTCGGCGACGGCTAAATTTTCCATGTAGTTATGCTGTTAATGAAATGTATTATTAAGCGAAAGGGCCAATTCTTGTTTGATCGGGCTTTGAATGTCAGATCGATCGATCGATCCGAAATCACAGCCGTTAATTAACATTACGCGCGATTTACGTTAAGCATTACGTCAAATATACTGTCTTTCTTTTCTTATCTTTTCCTTCTTTTGTCTCTTTAATGTCGTAAATAGGAAGTTATAAAGACATTGATTCCAATATCTCATTACAAATTGATAATCTCGGATTGACGCTTAATCACTTTTAGTATTAATATTATTGCTGCCTCGTAGCAGTGCGAAAGAGTAAAATTTTCTACCATTGAAAATCATGGAGAAAAGAAGCATTGGAAATAATAAATAATAAACTGAAACACTCCGTATCGTCTTTTCTCGTTATTAAACGATATATTTCTTAATTAGAAAAGACATTGTTCTGTAGAAAAATTAAAAATTCTTCCATCGTTATTCAAAAGTTATAAGACGATATAAGCAGCTTAATTATTAACTTGAAACTAAAAACATAAAAATTTACCTGTTTGTTTATAAAAATTTGAATAAAACATACTTTTAAGCGTTTAAAGATGAAAATACATTACTCGTTAGAAAAGAGGAAAATGATAATAGCACTATTAAATGAAATTAATAATTTCTACGCGATAAGTTTGCCCTTTCTGATTAAATTACCGAGAATTAAATCCGTATAAATATATTACGAAATTGTTATTATTCGTTTTGACTGTTATTATCAGTTAATGGCGATCTCCCAACAACGGAACCCAATGGATTTATTTAACATAAGAAAAAATTTCATGCTTCGATTCTAATGCACATTTTGCTCGAGCGATAAAAATATTTTCAATAAGTCTATCTTGGAGCTATTTTAATCGACGAAAATTTTCAACAATAATTACATTGATTTTCAAAAATTTTAATTATACTGAATGATGATGATAATATTGATCCAACTTTAAATTACTTTTGCATAAAAATAGAAAACCCATTAACTTTGCTTTTTAATAGATAAAACTTCATAATAATGGAATTTAATTTATAAATACGATATTGAGAAAGAAGGAAGAAGAAAAGTAAAGGAATGGAAAAAGAGAAGAGAAAAAAAAATGTTAAAATTGCACTTTTGGCACAATATTTGTTAAGTATTTATTTCTGTAGGAAGGTAGGAATTTAATTTATTATAAGTTAAATATTTTTCGACCTTAAATGAATTTTTATTTCATCGAAAATTACATTTATAATGTGTACTTTTAAATATGAAAATATCAGTATTTAATTTAAGAGTATCATTGCTACGTTGGTATTTACATGCCGATCAATATGGCCTCGGATAAGTTCGCGAGCATTAAAATTATGAAGTGCATTCAATTTTAATACGAGCATTATATTTTTGCGTCTAATGGAATAAAATTACTTGGCATTACGTATTTTTAACACGCTGAATTAATGTTAATACCATTATTTTACGACGAAATATAACATCAAGTTATAAAAATTATTAAAAGTAATAAACGATATGCATATATCTTATACTTATATATTTTTCTATAAATAATAAACAAATCGACTATATCGATATATATATATATATATATATATATATATATATATGAATAATGATAATAGACAGTCCATAATAAATGTATATAACAAAAATTGTTATTCCAAGGGTCAATTTAATAAATATTAAATTCACAAAGTGAATTAATAATCGATAAATATAATAAAAGTTTCACATAAAAAGACAAATTTATAGTTTAAAAACAGAATGAGAGGAAGTAAATATCGCTTATAAATTTTCTATCAAACTTGGAAACATAAATGCTTCGTTCCATTTTATGTATATTTAAGTCATAAACTAGTCAAATAATTCGTTAAACAACTTTCAACATGAGAAATTTTGTAAACGCGTATATTCCACACACTGGCATTTGTAATAAAATTTTTATTTCCTAAAAGACGACATGCGATGACGTGAAAATAATTTCAGATTCACATTTACTTACAAACATTTACTTTGACCTCGGCTAGTTAAAGAGAGAAAAAAACAAAAGAAAAAAAGAAAGAAAAGGAAAAAAAGAAGAAAAAAAACAGCATTCCTTTGTCACTCTACTCCATTGTATTTCATAAATACATGCGCGCCTAATGAATACACTTGTCTCGTTAATATTAATTAAAATCAGAGAGTACAATTAATAAAGATTAAAAGATAACATATGTAACTGGTGGAACAATTTTACCCTGAAATGCGAGTACGAGCGTTCGTTAATATTAAAGAAACAAGCTCGACTATTATAAATTATTGAATTATTGCTTTGAAAGCAAGTTTAAAGCAGCGTATATAAAAGTTACTCTTGCAATATTTTCTACGAAAAGCTAACTTTTTGTAATGACTTTATAAATTAAGTCCGAGCTTGATGCATCAGTACTTACTTCATCTCCAATTATTGATATTGCATTTTTCATTTTATTTCTATTTGCGCTAGTACGTGTACACAGTACTTGGCCTACTTTCCGACAAACTACCCGGCTTGTAACAATGTAGCGACCGATTGATTCAATCAAACCAAATCAAAGTATGCCTTATATTTATTATTACAAATACTTTTTTATGCCAGAAGAATTTAATACATATTGATAAGGTCAAACACGAATATATTAAAATCCGTTTCCGACATTATCTATACATTCCCTCGAATTATAAGACATTCTTATGTATATTATTTAAACTGCATTATCTTTCCCTTTATATTTAACCTAATAAAGTTAACATTATAAATTATTATTATTTTTTTCTTTCTTTCCTTCTTTCTTTTTAATTACCACTTAGGTCATATTTCTTTCATAAATGCATTACGCATACATAATTAAATAGATTTCTTCCCGCCTTTCGAGGGTTTAATTAGTTTAATTTAAAAGTGTGATTATTTAAGATAAAAAGTAAAGTTAGTGCTGGAGAATTATTTGCTTCTCTTTTTGTTATTTCTTCCTTTATTTCCAATATAATTTTTCAAATAAGATAAATTAAAACTGAATTACCGCTACGTTACAATATTGAAGGAATTATCTTGAATTTTATGAAATTATAGGAAATTTAGAAAATTTATTACGATATCTTATTTAATGACTATTATCAATGTAACTTTATGCATTAAGCATATTGAATATTTTATTGTTAATGTAATAAATAAATAAATAAATAAATAAATGAAAAATCAATAAAAAAAACATTGTACTATTAATAAATTTTAGAAATTGCTATTGGTGACTAATAAAAATAAGTTAGAATTTTATTAAGCAATCGTAAGAAGTTTCACATCAGCTCACATAAAAATTTGTTTTATATTGCATACATTTATAGATAAGAGTTATATATAGAAAAATAAATAGGTTAGTATATAAAAAAAAAAATTTCATTAATTTATATTACTTCGTAAGATGTTTAAATATTTATTAAATTACATTTATAATGCTTGAAATGAGGACACTCTTAACAAATATAACTTATTTATATCCATTGAATTATAAAATAATCCTATTTAATAACAATATTCCATATATTCTAGTACTTTCATTTCATTATTATAACTGCATCTATGTACACCTTCATAATTTTTTCCATTTGATAAAACAAATAATTCTATAAAGTCGTATTTTGTCAATATCGCAGTTACTACATTATTACCGAATTATCTTTCGAGCAACAATTCGGAATGCATTGATGTATAAATTATTAACACGTCACGTAAAAAATTATATAAAATACCATTACAAACGCAAAATGTATTTTTTTTCACGAGATTGTCCTTACACATTACATAATTTTTCAGTAATATTATTGCTTATTTGCGCATTAACATTTTGAAGTTTTTTTTTTTTTTTTTTTTTTTTTTTTTAATATCCCTGCTTAAAATATATGAAATAATTAAATAATAATCGAAGCAACTATAAAATTATTTGGAAATATAATTCAATTTAATGTTTGTTGAAACTCACAAATACTTGAAACTTTTCATCATATCATCGAGCATTTGTTTCAATATCTAACCATAACTGGTTCATCATTAATTTTCATATAAATCGAAATAATGTTGGCTCATACGTGACTTCATTTATCATTACTTCATCGTAAATTTTCACGTTGTAATTTTTTTTTTTTTTTTTTTTTTTTTTTTTTTTTTACTAAAATCTAACGATTCTGAAATGGATTTTGCAATTATTTATCTCTCCTCTAGAATAATAATAACAGTTTATTCTCATTTTATTTTATTTCTAATTCTGTTTATTATATTTATGGATAGTTCTTTACACTGTGACTACTACTGTATATATTGAACTATTTTGGATCTGTTTCTTAATGTTTATAGTTATTTTTGTTATTCTTAGCCAATTCCGAATAACTCATTTCCTCGTATTTCCTAGAATATATTTTCTTAAAACATATTTTTTCTTAATGCATTACATTGCATTTATATATAAAGCATTTATACATGTGAAGTCAAGTCTTTTTGACATAATCAATAATTGCCTTTGCATTAAGATTTTAAGAGGATTACATAATTATAAAAATGATGTTTTTTTTTTTTTTTTTTTTTTTTTTTTTTTTTTTTAATGCAACAACATTCTCCTAGTATTGTCTCCTCGAATTTACATTAAAATACCTTAATATGCTTGAATTCACAATGCAATGATTGAAAATAGTACTCGCAGTCTTTTCGCTACAAGCAAAAACTTCAAATGCCTTTTTCTAAAAACTTTTTCCTATTATCCCCAGCCTACCAATGTCTTCACCAAAAGCTCAGATTGGCATAACAAATCTTAGAATACGTAAAATTTCGTTGGGCATATCAAGTGAGTTTGTAAACATTCATTATTCATTTTTCAATAAATATTTGATAAATTTTTTAATTTTCTTTTCAATTTTGCTTAAATTAGGCAATAATAGAAATTAAAATTTGTAATTGTTTTTTGTTTTGGAAGAACGTTGAAGACAAGAATATAATGATATTGAACATAAATAAAATATTTAGTTTTATATTATTGTGTAACTTTTAAAAGTACATAGTAACGATAAAATATTATTTAAGAAAATAAAAGCTTAATTGCTGCAATTTCATTAGAATTGGATTTCAAGACATTTTTCAACAAAATCAATACATTTGTTCTATTAGAAAGCGGAAAAATTAATAAATTACAAAGTTTTATGATAAAAAGAATTTTTAGTTATTTCATTAAACATAATTTGCAATAATAAACATTTATGAAAGGTAATATTATAAAGTAAACGCACGTAATCCTATAAATACTACTAGTTATTTAAGAAATTTTATGAGTATAATTTGTAGAGGTAAAGAATATTATTTCTTTAATTATTCCAAAGTTACAGCATTTTAATGCAATCTCGAAATTTAATTATAAAATTTGAGAAAATTCAATTAAACGAGGAAGAAAAAGCTAATAATAATTGAACGATAAATAAATAGAAAAGATAGATATATTACTTAAGGAGAGAAAAGAAAACAAAAACCAAAAAAAAAAAAAAAAAACAGCCCAACATTTATAATACGCATTCTTTATATAATTAAGAGATGAATTAATAAATGAATAATGAACAATAATATGTTTAAATCAGTAGGTAAGAAAATAATGTATACGAGTATAGAAAAGGATTCATTATGTACGGTCTAATTATTATGTTGTAATTGTTTATTTCCTTTTATATTAAATAAAATATTCCTTTTATGAGTTTAATAGCAATTCATGTTTTCTTTATTTGCAAAATTAAATTCGATAAAAATGACAATGAGGAATCGTAAAGCATTAATGTAATACGAGTGTACAAGCAACATATCCTATTATTAAAAAGAAATAATTTCCTACAATTTTGACGAATTGTATTTATAATTCAAAGAATACATACTCGCGTAATGATCGTGCGCTGAGCGAAATTACAACTAAAACTTCCTTTGAACGAAGCTAGTAATACTCGTTTTATTAATATATGCATTCGCAGTCCATGTATGCAAGCTAAATAATTTAAATATCTTTAAACTTACTTGTAGCAAAATCATGCATCACATGTGCAATATAATAGAGTTTACACTTAATTAAACTTCGACATAATGAACTTGCGAAAAAATGTAATTCTGCCAATTTCATAGTTTATTACGAATTTATGTTTGATTAATTGTTGATGAAAGCGAACGAGAGTAATAATAAACTTGATTTTTTTTTCTCTATTATTAAACGAGGTAATAATTCTAAATATCTAATTCTAAATGTGATGGTTTTATCCGGACTGGAGCACCTTATACGAATATCCCTTCGTTCCAAGGATTATGCGTAAACTAGATGGGATAACTCAATATTTTAATAATAATGATAATTCATTCGATTAAAATAAACTTGAATTTAGATGAATTTTCGAAGGGGGCAATTTACATGTTAATAAAAATATCAGGATTTTCATAATATTCATACGTATTTCATACGTAATTCACGGAAATTTTAGATACTTTCTGTCAACTACAATCGCTCTACGCAATAAAATTTTGTGCATTTACTCAACAAAGATAGCACGATAACACGTGACTTCTATGAAACTTCTTTTAAATATCGGTAATGAGATGCAGAAGTTCAGCGACTTCGAAACTGATTGGCACAGACACATGTTAGACTTGTCTGAATCGCTACAGCTTCGTTTCCCTTTTAAGGTTTATTCTCTCTCTCTCTCTCTCTCTCTCTCTCTCTCTCTCTCTCTCTCACTGTGTATCCCCAAATGTCTCTCAATTTCTCTTACTGTTAAACAAACATGCATGTTCCAACGTCAGCCGCAGAATTTTACTATATATATATATATATATATATATACACAGTTAAAACTTATTGCGACAAAATTATCTTTGCCGAGTGTTTACACTTCTTTTTCTCTTCCATAACATTTGAGGATTTTCATCGTCTTTAATTTTCCCTTCTTTACGTTTACATTGTAAAACTATTCTTTTAAGTTAAAAAAAAAATAAAATTAAATTAAAAATAAAATTAAAATTAAACTTATATCGGAGCTCCGATAATTAATATATTATGAAACGAAAGAACAAAAACAAAAACAAAAACTCATTTATAAAGTAAAAATGTACTCGTTCATTATGTACACGAGTATTACATTTTAATACTATTATATAAACGTTAAACATCCTTTATCCTTTATATTTATTATATATTTAATATTGTACGCAACTTTGTTCTATATCATCAAAGCAAATTCCAGGTTTAGTATTTATAGAACAATAGCTATTAAGAAAAGCATATATTTTCATAGTTTAAAAATGCTAATTTAATGCTGTAATCTGCATCTCACGATCCATGCTCTATAATTATTTTTACGCCTGTTACATTATAAGTGGTGAAACAAAAAGAAAAGAAGAAGAAGAAGAAGAAGAAGAAGAAGAAGAAGAAGAAGAAGAAAAGAAAAAATAGAGTCGAAAACGATTGCATCGAACATTTCAATTTGAGATTTGTTAGATGTACAACTCATGATTACTTGAAAACTTACGAGATACTCCGATCGCGATTTATAATTGCACAACACTTTTGAAATAATAATAATTTTGATATAATGTTACTTTGAATTAAGTCTGAAGTAAAATGATATTGTATCGATTTTTATTTCCTATCGAATAATACGTATGAATAATAATTATCCACCGATATTTCTCATTTGATATTACAATCTATATTTTGCAAAGGAGAATTTATAAGACAAAATTATAAGCTATAATTACATTTCACATTTTATCAAAGTATTTTCGTCAAACCGAGCTAAATTTATTTAGCAGAGTTCAACTACACTTCTGATTATATTTTATTGTAATTGTTATCACTTTGATAAATTATAAATTTTAATTACATCAGCAGCTGCAGCACCAGCAACAGCAACAGCAGAGAGATAGATAGATAGAGAGAGATAGATAGATAGAGAGAGAGAGAGAGAGAGAGAGAGAGAGAGAGAGAGAGAGAGAGAGAGAGAGATGCTCTCTAATAAGGAAAATTGAAATTTCATTCGTCTACTAGTACCTTGTAATTCTATTACTGCATGAAGGAGTATCCGATGTCTACTACAAAATTCAATTCCAAAGTAGTAAAAGCCTATCAATAATAATAATTATCATCAATAATGATTTCACGAGTAAGCTTAATTCATGCCATTTCAATGGACTTTTTCAATTTTTCATCGCTCAGTTTTATCACAAGATTACATATAAGTTCGAATTTTGCAGCTGAAAAATGACAAAAAACTTATGCTATGAAACAATGGACAGTTAATGGTGCGTAAAAAAACTTGAATGTCAAATAATTAACGTTTCAGCCAATTGAAATATCTTTAAAATGCATATTGCAATGAATAAGGATTGTTTGGCCTCGATTAAGACAAGATGCCGTGAAACGAGAAATGCCGAGTAGCCAATACTGACCCATATGTCGATTTGTCACGTGACAATTGAAAGAAATAAAGCGCACACGAGCCGTGGATCGTTAATTTTCAATCAGCATCGGAGCACCACATACAACAGGAATCTTGCTCGGCTGAGTCCCGTGATCTTGTTGCCCCATTTCGTCACTTTCGGCGTCGGAATAAGGGTTCGGTTACGGACACGGCGATGGCGACTAAGGCGATGGGCAGTGACGGTGTTTGGTTTTGTCGCGTTGTGAGAGTCGTGGGGAGTCGGACGTACGAGGATAGTCCGAGTCGTCCGGCAGCTTAAGGGGGCGCGAGCGTTCGGGGGTTTGTCGCGGGTTAAGCTTGCGCGTGCGATCCTCTCACCCACACGCATTATAGAGTAATAGTGGCGCAGGTGTAGCAGCCTCGTAAATCAAAGGAACACTAAATCCCGGTCGTTCCGATGGGAGCCTTCGTAAAATGACGAAGTCCGCGCGATAATGGCCATTGCGGCGGTAAGAGGGTGTGATGTTTGGTGGTTGGGGGGTGGGGTGGGGTGGGGGGGGGGGGGGGTAGGCAGCGCGCGACACGGCTTCAAGCAATAATAGAACGATTGAGATTGACGGGTCGCGGAAGTCCCGGCGCGATCGCGACTGACCGCGCATCTTCTCGGCTATCGCGATCATCCAAGATGACGAGGGACACGTGGCCGATGTCATTTTATTCGTACCGTGTAATCCCATTGATAAGACTCCGTCGCCGAGCGTCCGTTCATTGAGATTTTGTTGGGATTTATTAGATATTTTTGTAATGGGAATTTGCTTGCAAATGGTAATTCTTTATCAGGAGTATCGGCAAGTGTTATGTGAATCTGACATTTCTCGTTTGTCACGAAAAGATTGATTGAACAAAGCTACCTACGGATTGTTTTTTTAAATTCTTGCCAAGTTATAGTTAATTTCGATACAATTCCGAACAATGGACAAATTGCAATAAAGAATTCTATCGTATTGTCTACGACGGCAAAAAAATGTTCACATCATTTTTCATACAACGTACTGCTACTCACTCGTATTATTATTGTTGTTATTGTTGTTGTTGTTGTTGTTGTTGTTGTTGTTGTTGTTGTTGTTGTTGTTGTTGTTGTTGTTGTTGTTGTTGTTGTTGTTGTTGTTGTTGTTGTTGTTGTTGTTGTTGTTGTTGTTGTTGTTGTTGTTGTTGTTGTTGTTGTTGTTGTTGTTGTTGTTGTTGTTGTTGTTGTTGTTGTTGTTGTTGTTGTTGTTGTTGTTGTTGTTGTTGTTGTTGTTGTTGTTGTTGTTGTTGTTGTTGTTGTTGTTGTTGTTGTTGTTGTTGTTGTTGTTGTTGTTGTTGTTGTTGTTGTTGTTGTTGTTGTTGTTGTTGTTGTTGTTGTTGTTGTTGTTGTTGTTGTTGTTGTTGTTGTTGTTGTTGTTGTTGTTGTTGTTGTTGTTGTTGTTGTTGTTGTTGTTGTTGTTGTTGTTGTTGTTGTTGTTGTTGTTGTTGTTGTTGTTGTTGTTGTTGTTGTTGTTGTTGTTGTTGTTGTTGTTGTTGTTGTTGTTGTTGTTGTTGTTGTTGTTGTTGTTGTTGTTGTTGTTGTTGTTGTTGTTGTTGTTGTGGCCTATTAATTCTTACTTTAACATTAAGCTAAAAATAACTATATAAAAATGCGAGACATTTTATCAAAAGTAAAAGGACTATAAAAGAATACAATAATATTATGTTTTATTTTTGTACAAAATATATTATAAAATATTTTCAATAATTTATTTGCTATAAATTTGCCGAGAAGTTTTTTCATCTTTCTTGTAAAAGGCAACATTCTACTTTTATAAAGAATGATGATGGAAAGTTCTTGTAGAAAATGAAAACCACGAGAATTCCACGAAATGGAAATTTATTGAAGGATAACTTTATAACTGGAAAGTTCTAGGTAGGTTTAAGACGACCGTATTATCAGTAAAATAAAATTCTTTAGAAATTCCATTTCTATAGATATTTTGTGAGAAAATATATTTAAATTTTTTCTTTTTTTTTCATTTTCTTGTTTTTTTTTTCTTCTTCTTTTTGTTTGTTTGTTTGTTTGTTTGTTTATTTGTTTCTGTTTTTTTTCTTCTTCTTCTTCTCCTTCGGGAATTAATTTGACAAAGAAATCATATATTATTTAACGTGCGCAATAAGTGCAAAATCACCAAACAGATACGTCAATTTGTCGTCTATAAAAAGAAGATGATTTTGCAGATTGAAATTTACTGTCTCTTGGTGAGTTGCGATATAACGGAAGCAGGTGAGGGTTAAACAAACTCAGAAATATGTGGCAGTTAAATTAAACTAGTAAAACGGAGTTTGAATGAAAAAGTTGTAAAGACATAAATTGAAGTAGATGATAACGTTTATCTATTAACGTAAATCTCAATTAAACAAATTCGATGCTTATAAATTATATAAGCCTGTTATATTTTATGAATTTATATGATCATAAATATGTAAATATATATCTAGCTAATTCGGCAATATTCGTATTAATCCGTCATTCTTTTCACATAAAACAAAATAATAATTATATATATATACATTTTTTCTTTCTTTCTTTCAAATTTTATCGAATTTTAGCTCTATTTATTTTATTATGTATGTATAAGCACGGTTTAAAGAAAATATTGTCAAATGTATTATTGTATAGGGGCGTATTCTACGATATATGATCTCAATTTTTCATTCACAATTTGCTTAATAATAAAGATTAAAGTTTTTTTTTATACAATAATATTCATCAATCGAATGTGCCATACAAATGTTTGCTATTATTAAGTTCCAGCATTCGAAAATAAATTTTTCTCTCCCTAGCCTCCAGCAAAGCTATCATAAAGCATTAACGAAAATTTAAATCTTTCAATAAGATTTATTTTAAAATTCTGCATAAACAACGTAAATTGCAACTATATAACGGCAATTAAATTTATTAACGATAGTAACTTCATTGGGACAGATTTTTTCCCGTCTCTACTACTATTTTCGCTTGGTTATCTCGTGCAAATTGAGGCATTCAAACTTTTTATTAAAATCTCGTATAAAAGAGCCCCATATGTATCTCTGAAATTAGAACGGTTTAAATCGCGTTAGTTGAGCAAATTTTATAAGAAGCTTTAATAAAAGCTCATAATGAGTTGCCGAGTATACTCTCATTAATATCGATGTAAATTAATATAAGCTCACTGATTGTATTATGTGCGTTCGGAAAATTGCATACACAGTAGCTAATGTTATTTATCACTTGTCTTTTAAAGTTCTAAACAAGTACCTCGAAATGACCGAATACAACAACAACAACAACAACAACAACAACAACAAGAAACAATAAAATAAAAAACAAAATTGTCAATTGACGATTACGTACGATAAGATTATTCATTAGGACCAATCAAATTTATGATAAATCTTCGTACATCGGCATTGAGATATTCCATCTCTATGTCCCAATTTTAATACTCATAAACTCCAATGAATAAGCAATATTCCTCCAACTTCTTTTTATCTCTAGTAATAGATTTAAGCCTTTATTATTATTTTTTTTTTTTTATTTTTTCCGATAGTTTATAATGCCATTGTTTGAAAATTGTATATTCATACTTCCTTTTTATAATAAATCATTATGACGCAATACTTTGGGATCTCATAACTCTGAAAAGGTTGGGGGAAACTTTTCTTTATTGGAAATAAGATACTGTCAATATATGAGGCACGTGCAGTGTAATGCAGTATTCATATTGTGTGCGATATGGAAATTTATGCAGAATTGTATGGGAAATTTCAAGCGCATAAAGCTTACGCGTCAGATATTTTTATTAATTTTTTTAATATTTTTGTCTTACACAACGATACAATTGCATATCGTTGTGCATTGTCGGCAGATTCGAAAAAGCGGTAAAAACAAAAACACAATTTCAGCGGGAAAAGTACAAGTTATCGTCTTAAAGGCAAGTACACTGTCCGTCTGGGCGTCCCTTGCAAAGTATTTCAGTACCTTGAACCGGTCGCGTGCACCCCGAGGAAGCTCATTATTTGCAATCTACCTCGCAGAGAACTTTTGCCGCGATAAAGAGTTTTGCAAGCTTGACGTCTGCGAATCGATGCGACCTGGCAAATCCTCTCGAGCCCCCATACTGCTGGAGAAGAGGGACGGGTCGTCGCGTCCGATGCCTTACGTCGCTTCTCGCGAACAATTGCGGGGGTGGGGCGCGGGCACGTGATCCACGCGGGGGCCTAGAAATCTGCTTAGCCGAGAGCTTGCACTGGCACACGGTCACGGCGAGAAAATTTCATTGTCGAGGCTATGGGTCGCGTGAGTCGAGCTAATCTCCAGATTATCCATTCGCTCGTATATCGGCTGAAAAATATTGTAAGAATATTGGGAGAATTTTTATAATGCTAGATCCTATCGTGTAATTAATTATATGTAGTTTAATATCGCGATTTCAGTAATGTATTCGAGTAGAGTATGGCCATTGTAGGAATCGGGCAATGCGAGCCACGTTGAGTTTTTAGAAATGTCTCGCGATCAAAAGTATTAGAAGCAAGGAGCTTGAGAAAGGAAGTAACGCGTTCTTTAGAAATGATGTAAAAAAAAAAAAAAAAAAAAAAAAAAAAAAAAAAGGAAAGAAGAAAAAACGAAGAAAGAAAACAGGGTTAGAAAGGAAAAGAGAGACGAGGGTATGAAATATGAAAGGTGCACGAGTCTAATTATAATTTTCCTTGCGTGTTTGTGTTAGGTTTGTTTGGGTTTGTGTTTGTGTTTTTGTGTGTGTGTTTTTTTTGTGTGTGTGTTTGTGTTTGTGTTTTTGTGCGTGTGCGTGTGCGTGTTACAGCTGTATTCTTGGAATCGACATTTAAGATAGGAGGCGCAGACATTATTTTTATTGTTACTTTTTATTGGAAAACATGCAGCTGCTAGTGGAAAATGCAACGTTTCAAAGATTTTATTCATCGCGTGATATATAGATTAATGGAAGCATATTTTATAAGTCGATTTTTGTTTGGACTGATTGAATTTGCCATTTGAAAGAGTAGTGACGAAGCATCGTCATTTGATAAATATAATAAACTCGGGAAATAATATTATTATATGAAGTGAAATCTCTGCGTCATTTAGTGAAATAATTCATTATATTGTAAGCTCATTAAAAATTATTTCTTCCCATCGACATTATTGATTATTCGATTGCTTCATAATTTAATTTCGCGATAGGGATTTGATGATTTTAGCTACAAAGTCGAAAGATAATTAAACATCGATTGGCACAAAGTTTTCTTATTAATTAATAAATTTTTATTCCTCGTAGATTAGTCGAACGAGCAATGTTAATAGTAAGAGATGCGTATCTCTTATTTATTAATTAATTTTCTTACGACAGGTGCTTTGATATATATTTTTTAATAGTGTTCTTTTTACAATTTCACGCTCGAAAGTTATAAAAGTTATGTACGGAATTCAAAAACGCCATTAAGAAAAGAACGGGTATAGCAAGTTTCTGAAACTATAAAGCCTTCGTAAAATTTATAAACGACTATTAACGTAAACGAGAAATCCAATGAATTTATTATATTAGCTAAAATGGCAAAATTAGCTAAAATTTCGTTATTATTGTAATAGATAAAATGTAAGTCGGTAGCAATGACAGTGTACAATGACGAAATTCTAAATTTTCCATGTCAAATACCGTTAATTAATTTTTTAAGATAAAATGATATTTAAGATTTAGTACTTAAGATTTAATACTTAATAACTTTAAGATTTAGTAAAGTTCGAGGAGAGTGCGAGGAAGAAACGTTAAACACCAAACGGTATATACGAGTTTTCAAATACCATGATCGTATATCGATAGTTTTAAAATTGCATATGAAATTTAACGTAAATCCAATGCGGAATTCAATATGAAATATTTTGATAGAAAAGCACTTAAATAAAAATAACTTTATAAAGTATTTCTATAACAATGCTTAATAAACACAAGTTAATAAAGGATGGCTGCCAAGCAAAACTATGAACCAAATATGTACCATACAATTTAATATCAAAATTCAAAATTAGAAATAAAATTAAACAATTTCATTTATTTTTCATATAATTACAAATACCGGCATAACTTTGGCCAAGGCATTCATCAACTTTAATTAAAAATCTCTGTATTTATATTATTACAATAATGTTACAATATTGATAAAAAATCTGAAATTTTAAGTGAAGATTGATCATTACAATTGGCAATTAATCGATACTAATAAGTTTTGAATTATTTGTTAAATAAATTTTTTCTTTTTTTTTTTTTTTTTTTTTTTTTTTTTTTTTTGGTACACGTATTGATGGAATGTAATTAATTTGAGGCAAACTTACTTTTTTTGTAATCTATACGTTCTTAAGAAGCTATTGCTTTTGTTATTATTTTACTACATTAATGTGGTTATTGCTATTTTATATAAATATATTTTCATACTTAATTATCTAATAAACAAGTATTCTCTATGCGATTGGTTTGTCAATAGTTTTTAACCGTGAAAGTGGCATTCACTTTTGAAAAGTATCTTTTACCATTTTAATTTTTGCACTGACATTACAAGGGTAAAATTGCGGCTAATCATATCAAAAAAATTTTGTTGTAAATCTATATTCTGTAATAAATTTATATCGCAACATGATAACTTTATCGAAACTTGTATAATCTTTTAAGAAGCCGGCCGGATATTATAATTTAGCAAACAATTTTAAAAAAATTTTCTTTCTAATCCTATTGAATGTTCAAAATTTATGATTGCGATTGCATTGTCGAGAGCTCATAGTCCAAACAAATTCATTAACGAATCGCATTACAAACGAATGAGACTCGGCTTATTTTTATATTTACCCACGACTTTTTAACATAAATTCCTATAATTAGAATGCTCAACTAGCTAGCAATTATACATAATGTACAATTGTAATTACCACTGTGCGACGAGCAAGCTGAATTTATAATATAACGAGTTTGCTTTAATAAGCTCATTGATAATGTTATAGAACATTCAAATCTAAAAATATAACCAATTTAAATGATGGTAGAAATATATTTTTCCTTTTTTTATCTTTTGACTTTAGAAGAACTTTTCATACGTAATGCATGTTTATGCGTGAAGAAAGATCGACTGTCTGTTCAAATTTAATCATTAATCATCCATGCTCCTAAACTGATAATGTTATATAATGCAAAATATCGTATAAAAGTACTTCGCTCAAATCATTAGATCATTAAATAAATAGTGTTATTAATATTATTAAATATATTTGAATTATAAACAGATTTTAGAAATATTACGTAAATTCGCTATTTTAAATCAAAATGTAATTTCCTGTTTTTAAATTGTAAATAAGAATATTGATTCAAATACTGAGTTTTAAAATATTCGAACTTGTTCGGCAATAGATTTTCTTTGCAATGCGTATAAATCAGATTATATCAGAGTTGGATATTATCTACGCTCTCAATTTATTGTATTTTCAAAACTAGTGCTTGTTCATAAAAAACAACAAAACAACAACAAAACAACAACGACGACGACGACGACGACGACGACGACGACGACGACGACGACAACAACAACAACAACAACAACAACAAACACGGGTTCTTTATTTACAGTATAAAAACTCGTCCCAAACTTTTATCAGAATTCAAGACCCATATTTCTGACACTGCACTGATAAATAAATGTAATCTAACAAATTTTCATAATCTAAATAACCTATAGTATATACTCTAAACGTAATACAAAATTTTTCAAATTTAAATGTAAAATCTCGACGGTAAAATGTACGAGTAAATTGTAAAAAATGGAAACTATTTTAGTATGTAAATGTATAAGATGAGTTTAGAAATTTCAGATAAGAAAGTAATATTTCACAAAAAACAGTTTCCAACCGCTCTACATTAATTTCTTATATTATTTATGAATTTATAAATATTAACCCCTATTGATTTCAAAATATAGTATAGTCATCGTATTAAAATGGCCTTCGTATAATTATTCAATCAATTAAAGTAGCAATGCTGCTACTTTCGTCAGATTAATCGTGATTTAACGTACAAAATTATAATTATTATAAAATATCATCATAAGGCCGATAATTCAAACTTAAGGATTTTTGTTTTATTATACAGTGCACATATTAGTATTGCTTTTAACGTCGGTAAAGTATCTTATAGAAGAACATTAATTACAATGTTATCCACCCTATACCGGAATATTTAATTAGCCTATTATTTAAGATGAATTATTAAAAAACATAATAATTTCTTATTGCTGCAGCATTACTTGAAAAATTTTTTTATCGATTTGCTACGAGGCTTAAGGTCAAATTAATTTTTAATTTTTTAAATTAATTATCAGGGGCATGTTATTTTTAATACTAATTATAAAATTGAATTTAAACATTAATTTAGTTTTATATGTCAGTGCATTAAAGCAAAAAACTTTTACATTTAATGCATATTTCATATAATAAATTGTATATTTAATGCACTTCATTATATAATTAATTGTTATCGATGTGCAGTATGTACTATCTATGAAGGGACATCTATAGTGGGGATTAATTTTATATCTCGACAGAGAGTACATCAGTATTTATCAATACAGTAGTAAAATTATTATTCGCTAATTAAATAGCAAAGTAATCCCGGTAAAATAATGTTGTAGCTAATTAAGATTATGAAAATGAAAGAATGCATGAAAAATGTAACGGTTATGAAGAATTAATTAATGAAATACATATACCATGTTCCCATGTATTAAAGTAATCTGAAGAAATCAAGATATGAAAGTACAATGACGGAATTTGCTATGATTGCGCATGTGCCAAGACTACTTGAACTTTGGTCACAAACTTTATTGGACAAATTGTGAAAAACAGCATTGTTTCATAGCCCTGGGGATACTACATTGTATTACATAAGACTTAACCGAAATTCTAAGAGATCCAATCGCCTTTTAAAGCAATCAGCGACCGAATGACTTCACGTCATAAAAAGTCTACGTTAAAAAAGAAAAAAATATCAAAAGAGACCGAAGAATGAAATGAATAAATGAGTAACTGTAAAGCAACGTTGGATATCGCATAATAGTGAGATAGATAGGGGGAGGGGATGAAGTGTGTGAGAAAAGAGAAAGAGAGAGAGAGAGAGAGAGAGAGAGAGAGAGAGAGCGGCAAGAGGGTGGAAAGTTTAGGGAAAGGCCTGGATAAAAAAACCAAAAAGAAACTGACTGAGAGAATATACGAAACGGATCCTAGGAAAATATAGGGATTAATAATCGTAAAAGTCTGTGTCATCCAAGAGTCATAAAATTGCAGGTAATATTCCTCTTCGAGCAGCCACCGCGGCGGCGGCGGCGGCGGCAGTGGCAGTGGCGGCGGTGGCGGCGCGTCGTCGCCCCCTCCTGAATCCTCTTTTTCTTCTACCCCTCTTGCACGAGAGGGTTGAAAGGGGACTTGGACCTGGTGGGAGTAGGAGTTAGGAACGTCACTCCTCGCGCCCCTCTATCTTTTCGTGCTTTGCGCAACTGTGTGGGAGTGAGCAAACACGAACGAGAGCATGCGAATACGGGAGGGAAAGACAGAGAGACAAGAAGAGAGACAAGAAGAGAGAGAGAGAGAGAGAGAGAGAGAGAGAGAGAGAGAGAGAGAGAGAAAGAGAGAGAAGAGTAAGCACCTCGTATCCCATTCTCGATGAACATAACGCTTACCCCCTTTTCGCGATTTCATTTTGTTCCGCCCCGTCGCATCTCGCCCCCTCTTTTTCTCCTGCCTGCCTCTCTCTCTCTCTCTCTCTCACACACACACACACACACACACACACACGCGCGCGCGCGCGCGCGCACGAGCTTTCTATCTTTCTTTTTCCACCCCTCGACATCCTCCTTCGAGCAGCTCGAACCTTATCTCTATCGCTCATCTCATACTTTAAATGTCAGCTTTCCGGGGAGCCATGAAATATAACTCGCACTTGCCATGATAATAGACGAATTTGAATTTTTAGGAGGGAATACTCTCGAGATAAAGTACAGAAAAAGAGAATAAAAGTTATGTATAACGTTTATCGAAGTCTTTTTGAAATCGATATCTAAAACTATACTGTCGCGACTGCTGAAGTAGGTTGACAAAATATTGCCGGATTCTAAGCTTTCATATTGAAATTAATGAAATCTAAATTTTTATTGCTTATCTTATTTCATATTTTCATCGACTCTGAATGTCGAAGACAAGAAAAATTCCACTCTAATCATAAAGTCTTATCACATACACTTGATTTATAATGATCGATCCTCTAATAATAACGATCATCAATGATGATACAAATATTAAACTCTTATTTAATATTTTTAAAAGTCGAATGGAAAAATCCTCTATCAATATAAACAAAGCTTTGAGATTTCAACTAGATAAATGAAATCGCTATATTATTCATGTCCGTAAGAGGGACAAATTGTATATCGTCGAAACGAAGGAATTCGCAAAATAATATGTCTCGCACGGCCATTGTTAGTGATACATTTGAAATATTCAATAGAACAGAAGTATGTATTTTATAATATTTTTGTATTACGATTGCATATTGAATTTAATCTTGTAAAGACATCCGCATTTCAAGAAATATCGAGCATATCAAGCGGATCAAAGTCATGTGCCAATCACTTTTTCTCTGCCATTCGGTTATTTTTCTTTCTTTTCGATTTTTTTTTTTTTTTTTTTTTTGAAGTAATATATTACATAAAGTGAAATGTCAAACACGAAGAAACTTTAAATTTCCATTAAAGCATGTCGCTGTCTGGGAAAGTAATATGCGCGTAGCGTGCGATTAGCGCGAAGAAGTGATAAATTTCCATTCGTTAAATAATTGAATCAATCGTGGCAACATTTCAAGCTCAAACTGGCAAAGAATCACATACCATCCACCTCCCATTGACAAAATCGCAAAATCCCCCGACACTTGACGCAGGCCGCGATTCAAAATAGCTTGTCGATGAATGCGCGCTGGGGCGGTGGGCGGGGGGGGGCGGAAGGGGCTTGGCCGGTGGTTTGGCCATTCACCGGTCAATTAGCCCCGGGAGAAGTGCGCGCGCCAATAAACGAAGCGTCCGCGGCCTAATCGTTCCCGTGTCTCCGTGTCAATGAGGCGGTGGCGGCGGTGGCGGCGGTGGCAGTAGTGGCGGCAGCGGCGGCGGCGGCGGCGGCAACCCCGTTAATCGACTCCGAGGCCTCGAGCCAAGAGCCTTTTTACGCCTTCCCGAGGAGGCGAGAAGAACGGCCAAAGAAGAGGTAGGTGGTTGGGCGGGAGGGGGAACGGCGAGTGCCGGCTGAGAGGCTGAGTAGGGTGTTGGGTGTCGTCGTCCGCGGGCCGCCAAAATAAAGAGGGGTTAATCGGTGGGGCTCGCGTGCGGCGCACCGCGAGGGTCGCGCGAACGGGACCCGGGGGAGCGGGGCACCCGAGCCACCCTGGGGAATCAATAACCGTTGGAGCGCGCGCCGCCGACGGTGGTGGGATCGACTCGAAATTCTTGCCCCGGCGGAAGGGCGGGGGAGGCCGTCGTCGGCTCCGCCCCCGGCACGCGACCAGCACGCGACCACCACTACCACCACCACCACTACCACCACTATCGTTACCACTACCACTACCGCTACCACCACCACCACCACCACCGCCACCGCCACCACTACCACCACCACTACCACCACCACCACTACCACCACTATCGTTACCACTACCACTACCGCTACCACCACCACCACCACCACCACCGCCACCACCACCACCACCACTACCACCACCACCTCCACCATTGCCGTCGCCGTCGCCGTCGCCACCACTACCACCGCCACCGTCGCCACTACCACCAGCGCATAGCACCATCGCAACCAGGGTCGCCGCCAACGACGCAGCAGTCGTCGACACCATCGGCCTCTTCCCCTTACCGCCTACCACGACGACCCTCTTATCGTTTATAGGGATTCTTTTGACCAAGAGGGTGCCTCCTCGGCTTGGGACACTTGGCTCCCATTCCGGGGTGCGTCGGTGCCCCTCGCCTTACCCATCGCCGACCCTCCGTACAGAGATCCTCGAGGATCCTCGGGGACGTGGGCTGCTCCCGTCCGGCTGCGGGACCCCCGGATTACGTCACTCCCGAGGCGAGTTGCCACAGCGCCGAAATTTCTACGAGTCGCCGCGCGTGACACGCTTCTCGCCTCCGCTCCCTCCCTCCTTTCCGACAATCACTCGGGGAATGCAAGGCACGCCGGCTTTTCATTTCAACTTTTCAGAGTAAACTTTATTTTAAAGCTGAGCAAATTTCACTCAACCCGACACTTCATTAAACAAACGCCCCCACGTACTTAAGATTAAATCTTCGATATATCGCGCGATAATTGATTTTCGCTAGCAACGCTGCCATCGCACTCGAGCCTATCACATCTTACAAAACACAAAGTTCCGCGAGCAAGTACGTTAATGATGAATTGCTTTCTTTATTGCGTAATGGCGCGGTGATAGCAAAGAAGTTTCGTTATTTTATGAATGTCGACAGTGTTGTGCTCGACTAGCAAATTATAATGGCACGCTCCTATCTACGAGCCACAAATGTAAAATAGTGGCCGACCAATAGGATTGGCCATGCACGTTTGCTTAGCCCCAGTGCACTATTGAATTGAATTGAATTCGACTCGCCTAGGACTATCCTACCAATTTATTCATTAGTTTATGCAATTTGTTGTTACATTTAAATAATTTATTATTTATTTACATTTAAATAATTAATTCTGGGAATGTGTCGACGAAATTAATCGAAAGCCGTTAACTTTACTCTTTAATAGGGAAGCTGTCTTATGCCGACAGCTGCGTGTATCTCAATTACTTTAAATATCGGATATTCTATTGCCATTCTCGTACTTTCACAAACACTCGACTAAATTATGAATTCGTGAACAAATGGGATTCCTTAATATCCAAGAGGAATATTATTCGATTATGAACGGCAACCTCATGCATTATTGCCGGAGAATAAGAGCATTATTCAATCTCAAATTCTATCTCGGTCATTGTCTTTCACGCTGAAACAAACTCGAGGCAATGTTTAAATAAATATTCCTTCATTGTTCGTACGGATATTCACGCCCCAAGGGCTCAAGACCGTTAAGGCAAGTGATATTTCGGCATACGAATCGTGCCATAAATGTGAAATAACTGCTGCGTTAAATTTTCGTAATTTTACGGCGCGTTTGTCGACGCCGAGAGACATTCCCCGTCAGCGTAAAAGTAAAGATTCTCGAAACTTAAGGGTGTTCCATAGTGGCCCTCTGACCTTTCGAGCGCTCACGGACCCCAGTTAAACTCGTGCCCACGTGATCGGATGAGCGTGAAAAAAAAAAAAAAGAAAAAAAAAAAAAAATACATAACCACGATATTTACTCCTTTTCCGGGCTAACTCGACTGACCAAATTCCCATCCCACGTCATCGTCTTCTTCCCTATCCTTCCACCTCTGCATTCGCCGACTGGCTTATCCTTTCAAACTAGCGCCTACGTCGCCCCTCTCCCATTCCAGCCAACCCCATTCCTCCCCCTCAATCCCTTCGCCAATTTTTCCAACACTTACGAAGGACGAATATTTTCAATCTCCGATTGCAAAGTTTCACTTCGCAAGCTCATTCATCTGTTTCCCGTTTCATTTTCGCGTACTCCTTTTTCAGCCTCGATCAATGTCACTCCGGGTCTCAATGCATACCGACAGTTGCCCCGATATGGACTAATGTGGGCGCACCGTTGGCTTACGAGAGAGAGAGAGAGAGAGAGCTGCTTTGGATGGACTGACCGGCGTCAAAATCTACCGTTTAACGTCTTAACGTTAAGACTTTCGGCCGGGCAGTCGCATCACAAATCCATAATTTCTTTGGAAAGTATGTAGCGGTCGTTACCAAAACTTTCAGTCCCAAAGGATCAAATATTCACAATCTCTTGCTCGCGTGGCAAATTGAATGAAAAATCCAATCTGTACAGGAATAAACTATCAAGCATCTCGATCACGTATCTTGACAAGAATTAATGGGCTTTATGTATTTCCATTTATTCAGCAGCAATTTGAAGAGAGCAAATAGCTAATAAACGACAATAAAGCAATATTTCTATAATCTTTATAATGCCAATAAATATATTTTAATGTACAGAGGGAAATAAAAAAAAAATGTAGGCATTGAGTTCGCTCGCCAATACTCAAACGTATATTAAAAAAATCTAAAATATTAGAGACTTCTATCATTTTACAGATTTGCACTGAATAATTCATTGTTTTAAGTAAGTAATATTGTATTTGTATATATATTGTATATGTTTATGAACATTAGTTTGAAATAAAAATCAAGGTCATTCATAGAATGATGTTTGAATCGGAAAGGTATAACGCAGTATTCTTCTTCAGCTTCTTCTTCTTATTATTATTGTTGTTGTTGTTGTTGTTGTTGTTGTTGTTGTTGTTATCCTTATTATTATCATTATTATTATTATTATTATTATTATTATTATTATTATTATTATTGCTGCTGCTGCTGCTGTTGTTGTTGTTGTTGTTATTATTATTACTATTAAAGAATCTAAAAATAATAAGTCTCTGTGATTGATGAGCTTTGAATTGAATGAAATCCAGAGGTAAAAGAAAATCAAATTTTTTAACAATTTTTTTCCTAGAAACACTATCAAATTTTAAAATATCTCATTTCAAGCGCACAAAACATAATTATAGCTCGAGCACGAGGTGTAAGATTATTTATTTAAAAATATCTTGTAATATTGGAGTGACGAGGTATTGGAACGAAAAAAGCTTGGAACGAAAGACTTTATCTCATTCCTGGCCAAATTATCAAAAATTTCACAAATAAAATGACTTTTTAACCATTTCTTTTCAATATAAAAACTCTCCACATTATAGTCCTAAAATTTTCATTAAAATTTCTATTAAAATAAATAATAAAATTCAACAATGCACATCTATTTACTTTAAATCTTAAATAAACATGTGACATTTGAATGAGATCGGTTGAATAGCTTTTGAAAAAATCGTGCTCGCCCATTTCAATATACTATTTCCAAAAAAAAAAAATTTAGTCAGTTTTTCTCTGCTTAGCTCGCGAACAAACACTTATTAAAATATTATTCTTTATGAAAATATTAAATTTGATGGATGAGGAATAGTTGCTATTTTGTATGTGCCTAAGTTTAAGTTATAACTTATGTAAAATGAAACGACGTCAAATTCTAAAATTCATAAACTCATTAACACCGCATACCATAAAGAATGTGTAGCCATAGAGTCGAATGAAAGGAGATTATAATTTTAGAGTTCAAAATTATTATGTACAATATAATTCAGGAATAATAAAATTTGTTAATGTTATTTATTTTATTTTTACGACATGGTAGCTAAGCATATATTTTATGTATAACAATTAAAATGCGTAATGAGAGTAAGACGAAGATTAAGAGAGCATTACCGAAATTTCAATTTCAATGTATTCACTGTAATAAATATATTAGAGGAAAATAAATATAATTATAATTCTGACATACACGTGTCAATTCGTTAGTAAAGCCCGTATAAATATTGATTATTACCATATCACCATTAAATTATATCGTATATAAATAATAAAAAGTCAATTGGACAGTAATCTCGTATAGGCGTAATATATATATATATATATATAAATCCTTGTATGAAATGGGGGAAAAGAACTACTCAATACTCGAAAAAATATTTAGACGAGAACAAAAGGACTATAACAGGGATATTGTGAGTCACGTTATTATGAGACAGAGGAACTTTGTGCTTAATCGAACCTTGTAAAGGTAATTGAATCAGCCAGATTAAGCTAGGTCGAGTGTATAGATTGAATGGAGTATAAAAGAATAATAGTACATAGAGTTTTAGTAGATAAATTGAAAAGTAAAAGAACTTTGGGTAAATGAAGAGGAAGCTTAGAAGATAATATCAAATTAGATTTAAGAGAAGTTGTGTGCGAATAAGTTTGCAATTAAGTATTGGATAAATTTGGAAAAAAAAAAAAAAAAAAAAAAATAGAGAAAAATTTCAGTCTTTGATTAGTAGGGAAATCATTTTCAAATATCAGTTATATTAATGAAGAGCTTGACAAATATTTTTTTTACTCTTGTTAAAATACTATTATATTACTACGCTTAGGTTAACGATTAGCGTACAAAAGCATAATTAATACATTTATGGGATAAGAGTTTGCCTTGCAATTAACTAACTCATTACAAATTCCGAGTGATTTAATTTACTTGTAAAGCCTTGTTTTAATCACCGAAGATTGTCACCCTAAACAATTACCATTCGCAATTAACGGGACTGTCGTAAAACTAATTTTTCCAATATAATTTCGTACAATTCGTTTCGAATACCAAAGCAAAATATAGAACAATGATCGCCTTAACCGCCGTCCAATCACAATACACTCTTTTCCAAACACGATCGATCTCACTCGTGAGCATTTTATAATACTTGACAAAGCTCGAGATATATATATATATATATATATATATATATATATATATATATATGTATATATATAAAGATAATTAAATGCCAGGTGCGTTAGTGTGCGCGTCACAGTTCATTAATACGTTTAATTATGCGGCGCCTAATAACAGCGCGATAAGTTTAAATGTAACATTCCTAGCCGATGGGATCGGGTATCGAGGACATAATCGATAAGGGCACTCAGCGTAACGGAAAAGTCAAGAAAAGTCTTTTTCAAGGTTCGAGAGCGCTCCGTTCAAGACGAAGCAGGTATTTGCTCAATGTACTTGGACGTTTCGATACAAGTGACTCATATTTCCCGTTTTGATCGTTTTGATCGATCAATCATACCTAATACACGTAGTCGTGAAAAAGTTTTCGAAAGATAAGGCAAGATCGGGAAGAGAATGAAAAATATTCCCCGGAGTATATAACACAGGTCCGTGCTTCATTGATTGATTAAATTCAGAACTGAATTGACAATTAATTGCTTCTCGATGAAATGATTTTCTCTAGTGGGCGTCGTACAAACACAAACGCCAAGTACTAAAATCCACTCCCCCATTCCACCCCTCGAACACCCGCCCCTTTACTACCCCCGCCGCCGCCACCACCGCCGGCACCACCTCAATCCTCGCCCCGCCATTTCATCGGGGAGTTTAGCTGGCCGTTGCTCCGGGAAACGGGGGAAGTTCGGGGTAAGCGCGCCGGCGATGATCAAAGAGCTTTGTCGGTGAGCAGAACAAACCGCTGTCCCTTCGGCATAAGCACTTTAATCGAGGCGCGCTTTGACTTTCCCCCATTAATACATAAATACGCAAACATTTCTTGGGTCGACACCTGTTCTCGTTCATGCTCATTACCAAGATGACGCGTTCGACCGTCCGCCCCCGCCCCCCCCCCCAATCCCTCCCCCCATAACCTGCAATCTTAATAAGCATCCTGCGACTCTCTTAATTCGTCTCGCGAGCATGGACGAGAGAGTTGAAATCAAAGTGGCGTGACCAGAAGCGGACCGAAATCGTCCTTAAATCGGCGTCGATACGATATTACGTAAGTATAAACGCCGGGAGTAAAGGGGAATCGCGTGGCAACCGGGGCGCAGGAGCTTCCCGCGGTAACGGGAAAGCCCGATCGATTCCTCAGCTATTTAACTCATGCCTCGCTTACCTCTCTCGCTCCTTCCGTTTCCCATTGCTCCTGTGGCCTTGGCGGTCAATGCCGGGATTCCCTTGACGCGGGGCTGTTATCGCTACGTGAGAAACTTCCAAAGTTCTTGTCGGTGGAACTTTTTACGCGTCTCGAAGGGGAAATGTTGGGAACGCGGTGGTAGGGGGGAGGGGGGGGGCGTGTAGGCGGTGGAGGATCATCGAGTTTAAATCAAATTAAATGAGCAATTCAAGTGCTTGAAAATGCTTTCCCGCGCGTTAATCGTTCTATCTACTGAGTGGAATCTTACAAATTTAGTGCGACGCGCGTGTATCCGGAGACGTAAACTAAGAGTGAAAGGTGGTGGAATTGAGAAATTGAAGGGAAAGATCATTGTTCGATATATCGGTGATTTCATTCGCAAAAGTTAGAGGATATAATGTTCTCGATATTGTTTCGAGTATTCATCAGACTTTATCATACCAAATTTATGATAATGAAAGTTAAGTCGATAAGAACCTTGAAATATCTTAATCTTTTAGCCATTAATCATCCTTAAAGTGAACGCGGCACTGAGCATTAAGCATTAATAATGCTTTATATTTGATGGATGTGAAATTTAGTTTAGAATTAAGGGGAAAATATTTTATACGCAACTAAAGTAAATTGAAACTCAGATTTAAGTTTTTAGATTAAATGGGGGAATTGTGTGGAACTTTGGACGATTTGTGGAATTTTCATAAGCGATTAAACAAATAGATGTAGTACCGTATATAATGTGACGAGTTTTTAAAGTAGAAAATGTCTGCTACGCGTATACGATAAGTTTAAATTTGTCCCCTTTCTTTTATAAAGAAGAAAAATTTTTTTGCCATTACATCGATATTATTCTCTCGTTATATATTAATAGCATTCAAATGAAAATATCACTAATAATGCAGCATAATAAATTATTCAAACGTAGATCCCTTATGCAAATTATATTATCGCAAATCCAATAGCTAAAGTTATATTTTATATAAGAGAAATTATAATTTGCGCTTTATTAGGGTTCGTATTTCACATTCGTACGAGGTCATTTATTTTTCACAAGACAGAAGGATACAAGGATACAAGAAATTACGCATTATAAGATAAATAAATTCGTTGTTCAATTTCGCGCGCGCGCGCGCCCGCGAGAGAGAGAGAGAGAGAGAGAGAGAGAGAGAGAGAGAGAGAGAGTAATGAAGTCTGGTGAATTAAGATGTGTGCGAGGCATACAAATAAAATGGGAAATGAAAGTAAAGCACGTAGAGTTTTTGGTAAGAAGATCGGAAAGGTAAAAGAGAATTTGAGTTGAGCTAAATGAAATTAGAGAGTTAATATCGAGCAAGTTAGGCTCAATTGAAGAAAGTTCTAAATAAATAGCCCTTATAGATTCAACGTAAAACAATGACAAAAATAACTAATTCGCAATTGCACAATGACAAACTTACGAGCTTCGAATAATTAAATAATAATAACAACAGCAGCAGCAACAGCAGCATCAACAATAACAACAATAATAATGACGCTTTGTTATTTTCTGAAATGCTCGTTAACTTCACAAATGTAAGGAGATTAAATACTTCTTGAATTAATAATCTCTCGTAAATATTTACTCAACATACTCGCATGAAATATTTATTAAAATCGAGCGGTAAGCTTTTTCGACAAAAAATCGAGGAACTTTGTAAATTCTTACCTCGTACGTGATGAATTACAATCAAATTATCCAATGCCAAACGAGAGTGGCATACGTTAAAACAAATTTCTCAATTTTCATTAATAATGGCACATTAGCTGTCTCATTGAAACAAACATGCTCCACGATCTCGAAGTATAAAACTTGGATTTTATCGTAGGGACGATAAGGCAGAAAGGAAGTTGAAATAAGTGTGTGGAGGAGGAGGAGGAGGAGGAGCGATGGGAGACTAACTAGAAAATCCCGGGACAGGCTGAAGATATGAAAAGAAAATTAAAGCTAAATGCGAGCGAGGGGACAGGTGGATGAAAGGCGGCGTGGTTTAAGTGGGAAGCCACAGGACTAAACGAAATTTACGGATATTCATGGTCGGCTCGGTCTCCGCGGATTTTAACACAATGTCGACGTAACGATCCGAGAGCGCGTGTTGCCATTAGGGAATTGCAGTTGGCAGCTTTCTCTTTCATCTATCTCTCAAGGGGCGACTCTCCCCCTTGGCCTGTCGACATTTTTATGCGCCCGCGCTCACATTGTCCTGGAGATACTTTCGCGCGTGTCCCAGATGACGATTCTCGATGTCCAGTCCCGTCGCGGCTTGTCACATCGAACCGCGGAAGCATCTCCGTGCGGATGTCGACTGCTGGCCGAAACCTATCCGGTCTATCTTACGTTTTCGCTTGCGAAGCATTTTCGCTTTGATGTGCGGGAAAGCCGATGGCTTTTTCCCATGCGAGGGGAGAGAAACCTTTTGGCTTAATATACAAATTGTGGGGGTCCGTACAATGTTGCGAATGCGAGAAAAGTCGTGCTCTGCGGAAAATGTTCCTTTTGAAGACTGCTCTATGCGCGGCCATTTTCAACGGTAATTTGAAAATACGTTCTTTGTGAAAATTGATTAACAAAAATGGGCGAGGGGGATGGGGGGGAGGGGAGGGAAGGGAGAGGCACGCATCCTTGTTCATCGAGAATTAATGTTCGTGAAAGGACGCTATAGTTATACCGAAAATCATAATGATATCTTTATTTTAGTGAAACGCTTGATAAAGCCCTAAAGTACGAAGATATCTATCACTATTTACTGCTTCCATTCGACTCCAATAGCAGACGAATTTGATATTTGTAATACCTTAGTCATATCTCCTTAAAACATAATAATTATATACACAGTACAATAATACATAGGAATTTGTTTTAATTAATTTATTAGAGGGGTCGCTCGGTACTGTATCGGCTAGTTATTTAAATATATGTTTAATTTATTACTTTATTAGAAAAATTTATTACTTTTAATTTTCTTGCTCGCTATACCGACTGCCTTGCATGACAAAAATTTACATAATTTAAAAATTTCAGAATTTTTGTAATAATTTTATCACGAATTTTTACGCTATTTCTTAGCTTTGATATAAGTTCAGTTAGCTCGCCTGTGCGTGTGTCCGTGCGTGCGTGCGTGAGTGCGTTTCGTAATACGTTAACTATTTGAAAATAAGAATCGAATGATTTTATCTTAAATTAATTAATATAATCAAATGAAAGTCGAAAAGATCCTTGTAAGTTTTAATGGCAGTACCAACATTTGTTCAAGCAGGGTTTGAAATATTTATTATTAAACGAAATACTACTTTCTAATTAATTTTAGTATTAAAAAACTTGTATTTATTAAATTGTTCTTTATTTAGATTTGATATATTAATTATTAAATTTTAACGTAAATATTATTATAGAAATTACTAAATATAGAAAAACGTTAACGTTTAAACAAACGAATGTAGTTTTAAGCTTCTAACATCTAAAACTTAAACGTTTGCTTGAAATATTGTAAGCTATGATAAATATAAAACATTAATATTTTATTTTGTTGTAAAAAGTTAAAATTATCTAAATAAATACTAATTCCAAAAGTTATTTATTTAATAAGAAATTATTATTTCTCTCTATTAAATATCTTCAATTTCGATTAAGGAAAAATGTTAATGATTTTTAAGTAAATTTTGTACATTTCTTTCTTGGTATAAAACAAGGAATTTCAAAATGCATTAGTATACATTAACCGGGACTTTAATATTTCAATAATAATATTACAAATTAAATGGCATACAATAACATTTGTCTAGATAAATAACATTGAAAACGAATGAAAAATATTTTTCACTTTTACTTATGTGTATGTCATGTTACATGGATGTTAGATTTTGCTTTGCGATTACGATATACGAACGACCGAAATTAGGAATTAAATATAAGAATTGATAACTCTGCCGGGAAATGAACATCTGTTGTGAAATTGAAATATGCCAATTTCGATTCCCTAGATGAGTAAAAGCGTCGACTTTTTTCTCCCTTTTTTCAATATAATATATATATATATATATATATATATATATATATATATATATATATATATATA
>NW_011948421.1:816939-839408 GCF_000503995.2 Ceratosolen solmsi marchali | reverse complement strand
TTTTTTTTTTTTTTTTTTTTTTTTAATAACGAATACGAAAATTATAAAATATTGTCATAAAGTTTTAATATATTAATATTCTGATATAAACATCAATTAGAAAGTTTTATGGCAGCTGTTAGGAAGTGAAAAGTCTTGAACAATGTGCTGATCATAAAATTAATATTAAGGATAGCTATTTTTCTGAAAATTGAGTAATCAAATTTTTATTTGTAATATATATATATATATATATATATTTACAGTAGATTCAAGTATGGATTTTTTGCTTAATAAATAGCAACATCTTTATTATTACAATTAAAAATTATAAAATGAATACTTATACATAACAATCATAAAAATAACTGAGTATTAAACGATTAAAATACTTTTATATAATATTTAAAAATTAAAAATATATATATATTAAAATGTAAATATAAATATAAATAAAATTTAAAAAACGATTACTTGTATATGAAAATATATATATTTTTTAAGATAATTCTCAATCTTCGTACGTTATTGAAAATAGCAATTATCATTTTACTATTATTATATAAAGAAAAGTAATTTTTATCAAACTGAAAAATAAATTTAAACTATACTGAAATTATATACTTATGCATTCGTTACATCATCTAAATATAAAATTTTTTAACGAGTTCTCGTTCTATTTCTTGCAAATACTTTTAACAGATTATAGATTTTTCTCCTATTCCGCAAACTATATAATCATAAAAATAATATTAATAATATAATGCATAAAAAGTTTATTTCATTTGCCGAACTAATCCAACAAGTATAATTCTTCCACGTATTAGTAAAAAGTTAAATTTATGCAGAAATAAAATGAAATATGATCTGTGAATAAATATTAAAATCCTCTTTTTAATAAATATAAATCTTAATCAGTATAAAACATTCCCGAAACAAAATAAGAAGGACTTGAGCTCATTATTTAATTACTTAAAACGAAAAGTAGCCGTACTTACCCAAAATTATAAACACGTCTTGTTGTGAGTAGCAGTTGACTTTTTCCAAGTAAAGTAAAGTTTTACAACTTTCCTACTACACTTTATCTAAGTAAAAGAGCCTCCAGATAAAGATTATTCTTAATAAGACACTAAATAATTCAGCTCTGGACTAAATAAATGCTTTGCTATAACTTAAATTTGCTTATTCAATAATAGCGTATACGTTTATATATTGCAATATAATTGAAATATTATTCTGCTTATTATATTAAAATTAAAAAATGTAAATAAGCAATACATTTTTATATAACGTACATTTTTGACGAACAAAACAAACATGTAATTTGCTTATAAGAATATATTAATAATATTTTTCAAACGATATGTCAAAAACAGTTGTTCACTGCAGTTATTTCATTTTATTTTATTGTTAATTATTAAAAAAAAAAATACTTTTAAAAAATTATCTCACTATAATTATAAATAAATTCTAAATTAAATTTAATTACTTAAATTTTTAAATGCAAGAATATTGTACAGATTGTAGGTAAAATCCAAATTGAAGCATAGCAACTTAGCCAAAATTAATATAAAATTGAACAAGTAAAATCACTATGTAAAATAAGGTATCAAAAAAAAGAAAAAGAAAAAAAAAAGAAAGGGCGGGGGGGGGGATAAAATCCAGTTGCTCGTCTTCTATAAGTTGACACACGAGTAGTAAGTATGAGACAAAGAGATAAAATTGGTATACGACATAAGAAAGAAAACACCCTCACATATCAAACAAAAGCTTCATTTTCATCCTTTTTTTTTAACTCTCGTTCACTCTCTCTCTCTCTCTCTGTGTCTCTCTCTCTCTCTCTCTCTCTCTCTCTCTCTCTCTCTTACAGTTTTATCATTCTCTTTTGTCATATATACATTCGTACTGACAAGCAAGAAATATACTCATATGCATCAACTTTTCACTCTCATTCGTGTAAATATTTCCTCAATAACTATACACATTCGTTTTAATCTGTAATAGGTAAAATTTCATTCGATTTTTTTTTTATCTCAGTTCAGCTGATTTTTCTCTTTTCTATCTTAGCCTATAATATTTTCTAATAAATAAAGAACAGTATAATAAGAAAAACATATAAAAAGAATGAAATAAGCGGTACAAAAGATTGATAAGATAAAACTTTTAAATCTTCTCATATTTTTATTATATACTCGATGATATTAGAAATAAAAGAAATTCATGATTTATGAAGTATTTTATATTAAATATAGTTTATATCAATAATAATAAATATATGATATCAGAAAATTTTATGTAGCGGGAGTATGGAATTTCAAAAAAATGAGGCGAATGTTAACAATTTACGTTTATTAACATTCAAGAAAGATAGAATTATTATTTGCAAAAAAATATGCAAGTTTTAGAAAAAGCATATGAGATAAGGAAATATAAATTTGCACGACAATGATATTCAAATTAAAGAGATAAACTTAAACATTCTTGTGAATATCGGTGAAAAAAGTTTAAAAACTATCATTTAAAAATATCATTTAAATCTCCAGCTAAAATGCAAATAGAGGAGAATAAGTAAGTGTTGGACGAAAAATTTTAGTGGAAAATTTAAATTATAAGAATAACATTATTTTTCATGTTTGAGAATCGAAAAAAATCTTGTGTACCTATATAAATATTCATTGGGAAAGAAAAAAAAAGAAGAATTGAATAAAATCCAGGAGAATCCTAGAAGCCATAATAAATAAAAGAGGCATTAATGGAAGATTTTTTTCTACAAAAGGGAATGAATGAAAAATAAGATAAGACTGACATTTAAACAAGTGCTTAAATGGACCAATAGTAATGGGAATATTAAAAATATCTTTAAGCAACTCGACCGACATATACTCCGAAGAAACGTACTTTGTATATTATATTATTCAACATTTGTATGAAATGTGGAAAAAAATAAAAAAATTGAGATAAGAAATAAAGAAATATATGATAAGGAGACATTCGCTATAAAGGAATTTATTTATGTATCGACTCGATATTAGTTTATTTTTAATTAGAAAACAATTTCTATTTTATTCTGAAATATAGCACGAATAAGCTTGTGAATTATTGAATTTTCTTCCGTCTTTCATTTCGCTACCTCCTCATTCTTCATGTACGTAACATCATCGTGATTTCTATAGAAAAAATTATTGTAATTAAATTGGAGACTCTTTCAATTGTAAGAAGATTTTGAAAAGAAAATAATAATTAGATGTCTATGAGCTGTTCGCCATTGCATTGCAACACTTACGTTCACTAAACAATAAATTCGTCCATCCTTTTCTGCCCAATGATCAATTACACGAAAGTTCCAACGAGTTGGAGTCTCGATATCCCTTTTAGGCGCCCCGTACGACGATGAATTTCCACTGATAAAAAGAGTACGAGGACACTGAAATATGTCCGACTCTCCCGATAAATCCAAGGTATACATTATGCGGCGCCGCGATACTTCGCTTCCCTTCGCACTTCTTTTTGTCCCGAAATTTATTTCGACTCGCGAGCAGTTCGATCGAATTAGCCCCTTGATGTAGGAAAATGGAAGAAATGACCCGTTCCGGCTTTTCTTCCCTACATTGTGAAATACACAGCGGAATCTAGACTTTATATGCGTTGTTTATGCACGTTAATCTCAAATTAAATTATTCACTCGCGGAGGCTTAAAGCTCGCGATGGAAGAAAAAAAGGTCTCGAAAAGACGATTCCGCGGTGATCTTTGTACAAAGATGTCTTTTAAGAGATTACTTATGCAGCTAAATTACTCTCGCCCTTTTGCGTGTATACATGCTTTTTATGGAATTATTTATGCCATGGTCCCTTATACTTTATTATTAATGCATGCAAGAGGCATTTTATTGTTGGAATTAAGTTTGTTACGATGTTAACGTGGATACGCACTTTCGTTATAACAGAATCCAAGCTTAGATCTTTAAATACACGCGATGACTATTCTTTATCTCCTAATGTAACTGTAAAATAATTTATTTATTTGTCTCGTAATGAAAATGTATGATGGAATTTTATGATAATACTACGTCATTACTATTTGCAAAATTAAATGGAAACTAATGCAGACTTAGTGCACGATTCTTTCATTTCTCGATATAAAATTAACAACAACAAAAAATAATTCTAAATATTCTGGTTTATAATTTGTTATTGATTAAAAATAATCCAATGCCCGTTAATACAACTAAAGTAACCAGGCAGACCGATAGAAACATACACGCAACTACTTAATTTGACAATTTTGTCAATATTTGCGCTTTTACAAATAAACTTGTATAACATCACCTATACACGTGTTTGTGTAGAACTATTGAATTATATAAACTGAAATAATATTATACGGTAATAGTTGTAATTTTTAATTTGAAAATATGATAGTAATGCAATATTAAATATTACAATTCATATTATTTAAACGTATTTGTATAATTATGAAAATAAATATCTTGTCGTCCGCGCATCAATTGTCTTTAAAAATATATTTATTCGCAAGCACCTGCTAATACCAAATAAAAATGGAAAGCCCTCGATCTATATAATTGATAAAAATCGAATGAAACTCCGCTCACGAAGAAGTCGCTAACAAAAGTAAGATTAATATTAAATTGAAAAAGTATACGAGAAGAGCTCACAAACCCTTCTCAAAGAAAGACGCGGACAATTTATTATTTTCTCTTTCTTTTATGAAACTCTGTAATAGTTGAAAAAGGGGGCAAGATAATACTCCCTCATCCTGCCTCATGAAAGCAGCGAGTTAGAGAGAGAGAGAGAGAGAGAGAGAGAGAGAGAGAGAGAGAGAGGAGAGGGGCTAGAGAGAAAACACGGAATTCTCTGCAAAGGGTAAAGGAGGGAAAGTGGAAAAAGGAGATATTTTTCTTTTTTATACTCTCCCCTAGCTGCTCGTATGTCGTAGTCTCATTTTAAACTTTCAAAAGAAAAACTAAAAATGCTTTAACTCGAAATGAAATTTTGTAAGAAACTAAAAACGAAAAAGAAATAAACTGAGAGAAGAAAAAAAAACTTCGCGAAGGTAAAGAAGAAAGCTTTTTTTCATCATATGACGAAAACTACTCAGAACAATATGTGTTCTCTTTTCATTCCCTCACAACGTCGATTCTCCCGACTTTAATTCCTGATTAAAGTTGTATGCACTTTTGGTCGCAAAATTTTCTATACTACAGCCTTAATTCAACAATATTTAAAATTCTTTTCTATATATATATATGATTGTCAAATAATACATTGCCAGCTAATGTTGGTACGACTAGAAATAATTACGAAATAGTTTTTTCTAATACTTTATTATGTATTTGTCAACTAATTTGTTGAACGAATTTTTCCATCATTTCGTATAATCAACTACAATATTTGAAGGTATCAAATTACAAAATCTTTCTCTAGCTTTCTTGATTTCCGTTTTCTCATCACCTTCTATTGTCACTCGAACTTTATAATTTCTAAAAATGAAATTATCAATATTATTACAAAAGCAAAGCCAATTAAATTCATTAATACTGTTAAAGCTAACATTAAAATTATAATTTGCAAATTGCATTATACATTATACTTTTCGTATCAATGTTTTTTAGATAATACATTATTTAATAATAGAATACTTAATTAGTAAATTCATATTCATGTTCGGCTATTGTAATTTATAAAATACAAATAATTATATGAATGAAATTCTATAACGATGGTTTTATGAACATGTATATTGAATTTTGCACTCTACAATTGACACTCGAATAATAATTTGTATTATCACAGAAATTATTGAATTTAAAATTTGATGAGAATTTTAATAGAAATGAAATATATATACACAAATTTGAAATGGATAAATTGATTTTATTACTTAGCTTCTTCTGGATAAGATCCAAATACTATGTTGGGGAATTCCTTAGAAGCTGTACTTAAGGCATTTGCAAATACATCCTCCGAAGCATTAAGAAATAACTCTTGCTGTATAAAGCGTTTCTTCGTATCAAATAAAATCTATTTTTAATTAAAATTTATAGTACTTTAAATTACTAAGTGAATATTTAATTAATAATTTAATTAATAATTACATTCATAAATACTATATATATATTTATTAAATTTTTTGGCATACATTACCTTGTATAAATTTTTAAAATTTACTTGTAGAAAAGCAGGTGATCCAGGAAAAACATAAACATTCTTTAATATAATACATGGAAAATTAGATGGCAAATTTGTATCACTGTTAATAGTAAATTTTAAAATAGCTTGTTTTGGTATCTGTAAAAAAAACATTAATATTTATATGGAGTAATTAATTACAAATTATCTTATGGCACATTTAATTTTATATTACATAAGCTGGCTTAAATATGGGAGATAAAGGATTTTCTATATGAAAATATGTCTTTATAATTTTTACTAGCGTTGGATGGCAATATAAATTATCGTCGAATGCTTTTGCTAGACCTGGAATACGAATAACATATTATGAACTCAACGAATTACAATCGTCAGTCGATAAATACCTTGGAAAGTAACATCATCGTGGGTCGGTCCAATGCCACCCGAAGTTATAACGTGTGTGTATTTCCCAGAGAATTCCTTGATTTCTTGCGCTATCTCATCAACATCGTCGCTTATGACTGAAATCTTCAAGAAAAATGTTTCTTGTTTTGTACACGCATAGCTCTCTTGTTTACAAACATGTACCACTATTCAACTAACTTTCTTAACTTTAACTCCGCAACGATAAAGATGCTTACAAATGAAATTTGAATTTGTGTCCGTGACTTGAGCTCTCAGGATCTCGTTTCCAATGACTAGAAATCGTAAATCCCCAGTCAATTATTTTAACTTTACAAACACATAATGATAAAATATAAATATTAATTTAAAATATCATCTTACTTATGACTCCTGCTGTTTCATGTTCAGCAGCAAGACAGAGCAATCGTTGAATCAATCGAATAGGAAGATCGGCTGAAGTTAAAAAGACTCTCCAACGCGAAGAATTTAAAAAACTCATCTTCTTAAAATGTACTCTAAAAGCTATTTTGGCAAATTTTTTCTAAAATTCCATTATTTTTAAAGCCATTATAAAACCAATAAAATACCTTAGCTTTAGCGTTATTTCATTAGAAATATTATCAATATACAGGTACAAAAAAAAAAAAAAAAAAAAAAGAAAAATAAAAATAAAAACTATTAAAAACTATTGAATGTGGAACATGTGATTGTTTAGTGACTCTATATGAATTTCAAATACAAAAAACATTCGTATTTACAATGCAATAAAAAACGAGGTTATGTGCATATACGTGATTGTACTATTAAGGATTTTAAAAGCGTGATGTTTAATCCGCCTAAATAATATAAAAAAGTGTTTAAATAATTTATATTAATTAAAATAGGTAGTAAAATATTTAACCGAAGAGTGAGGAGTAAGACGAAAAGTTACTTGTGCAAAATATCGTGCATTAGAGTAACTTCAACTGCAGTTTTACTACATTACACACATAATCACTTCATCACTGATTAGTCAGAAAGTTTATCGAGATATCCAAATGAACACTACATTCATTAGATCAAACAGGCACGTGAAATTTATTTCATACTAAAGACGGTAAGATCGTTATAATATTGTATTATTTCGAACGTTTGACCTAACCTCAGTCGCTTCAATAAAGCTTTTACAAGCTCTATCGATATAATCAATTTCACTAATCATAATATAATATACGTATATTAATGTTACTTTTTGTAAAGTAATAGTAAAAAAATTTGTTTTAATGAAATATTAAAATGAAATTCAGTACTGTGAATTTTGTTGATTAGATATTTTAATAAAGAATGACAGTATTAAAAATATATAAACTCTCTTTCGACGAATACAATATGGTATACAAATATAATGATTATAAAGTACATTATACATGTAAATACTATTATTAAATGACTATTAAATTAATGACTATTAAAAAATTTCTAATATTTCTTAATTTTGTTTGTCCATTAAATGCAGAAAGTGAAAATTGCAGCATACGAAAGAATAGTAATAAGATACATTAAAGAAATAAGTGTACAATAAAAATGGAATTTTGCGATAGAGTTATTAGTGAGCCATGTACAGTAAGTAGTGAAAAATTTTGGAAAGCTGTAAAACTATTGTTAAACAATGGTCAATTTATTAATCGAAGAATTTTTTATTCCCTACAACTTGTCATGTTTCAATTGAAAAATATTGATAGTACAGACATTTTCAAATGGTTTATGAGCTTTACAAACGATGTTGTAGATCCAAATGATATCGAAGATATTAAAACAGACATCGAACAGTCTTTGATAAATTTAAATGGAAAATGTAATATGGATAGTTTAATTATTAAATCGGATGATTTAAAAGATATCGATTACTTACAAAGTAAAGACAACGTAATTTATCTTCACTTTGCCAAGTTATTACCTCGTAGTGATAAGTTCTCGCCGACGCTACAGCTTTCACTGATTGATATAAACAATAATTCCGTTACACAGTTTTATCATAAGTGTTGCAAGAATGGCGAGAAAGAAAACTTAGGTTTTCAAGATCCTTATCAGATAACGTATAGAAATAATTGTATTTCAATTTTTGTAGAAAATTTAGAGAGCTGGAAAGGCAGTAATTTGATGTGGCTAAGAAGCAGCTTTTCTCCTAAATTGCTTAGGTGGATTGTTAACGAAGAGCCAAAGCAGAGTGGAGTTAACGGTTCCTTGAAACTTATAGATTTGGAGCTCTATACAAATTTGTATAGTAAATTGAAGGTAAAATATGGAATGGAAATGGTGAGAATATGGCCAGAAAGTACGGATCCATTAAAATTTGTTTACGAAGATATTGCCATTGCGACATACTTGTTATTATTGTGGGAGTCGGAAAGGGAAAAGTTGAACATTAAGGAAAAGCAATCATTTTTAGACCTGGGCTGCGGTAATGGCTTACTTGTGCATATACTCAGTAACGAAGGTCATCGAGGATTTGGAATCGACCTACGTAAGAGAAAAATTTGGGATCTCTATCCAAAAACTACAAAATTAGAGGTATCTTTAATAGCGAACGAATTTCATTGTCCATGGATGTACGTGGCATTATGATATATATATAAGCCCATAAACTGTTGTCGACATCATGTTAATATAAAATTTAATATAGAAAAAAAAAAACTATATAAAAACTTTTCTCATTACATGCTAATTTTATCTTAATCTAGAGAAATAACGTTTGTATTACAGGTTCAAACAATTATTCCATCTTCGAAAAGCTTATTTCCAGAAACGGATTGGTTAATAGGCAATCATTCCGATGAACTAACACCTTGGATTCCTGTAATAGCTGCAAGAAGTTCTTATAAATGTCGGTTCTTCTTATTACCCTGTTGCGCTTATGAATTCAATGGTAAGAAATATCAAAGGGGAAATACCGCTTCTAGTCAATATTCAGACTACATGAAATACATTGGCCATGTGAGCAGAATGTGCGGCTTTAAAGTAAACATTGACAGATTACGAATACCCTCGACCAAAAGAATTTGTTTAATTGGCACCGAAAGAACCTATTTATTGTCCGAAAGTAATTCGCAAGATCTTAAGATACGAAAAATGATAAATGATAGGTGTAAGGATAGCGATAACGAGGGCGCGTGGTCTAGTAAATTCACGCCTCGTGATAACGTAGAGAAAGTAAAAAATTGCACCCAAATTGATAAAAGCTTGATATCTAATATCATCGACATCGTGGTTAAGCTGCTTCTATGTAAAATGCGTAAAATCGATGTTTCCAATCAAGAAGTGAAAAAGACGTGGAATGCCGGCGGTGAAATTTCATTGGCTGAACTAGCTGCGACAATAGGTCCGGAGACGATGAAAAAATTGAAAAGCGAATACGGGGGCTTGCAAACATTGTTAAAGAATAACAGTAATATTTTCAAAGTCGATTGTGGAAGGGTGAGATTTCGCATTCCAGGCAAGGACGCAGTCGGCCAAAATAAGAAATTGAGAATGTCAAGTGCGAATAGGAAAGTAAAGTTTTGTTGGTTTCATGAGAAACATCCTGATGGATGTCCACTGACGGAAAATCAATGTAACTTTAAACATTAAATAAAAATTACTTTATTCAATTGTAATTATAATATTTATCATTAAAGACTTAAATCTATATTGTACTTTAAACGCCATTACTATACATTTTTACACTTTTTGTAAATATTGATTTGTAAGTCACTCTAGGCATATAAAAAACGCAGTGATAAAAAAAAATTTTTTTTTTTTTTTTTTTTTTTTTTCTATTACTTCGTAACACTTTTGCACAATATAAAAGGACACTTTAGTTATGTTTCGGAAACACGATGCTGGCCACATACTATTACGATATATATATATATATATATATATATATATATTTTTTTTTTAATTTTTTTTTATTAAATGAAAAATATAATAATCGACCTTACGTTAAACGGAAAGCTAAAGAACAAAATCATAGCACTTGAAAGGGAAGGTATTCCTCGTTACATATTGGATAAGTTACGTTCGAAGCATCCATAAATCAACGCGTCACTGAACATTAGTCTGCTTATGCTAAAATTCTCAGTCTTAATAATCGTACTGCCGTATGATCTAGGTTTGTCACTTACGCGTTACTCTCGTAATAAAAAAAAAAAAAAATTGGTTTATGAAAGAAAGAATGAAAGAGGGAATGAAAGAAGGAAAGATGGAAAGATGGAAAGAAGGAAGAAAGAAAGCTAGCTACCAAGGCAGTTAGTTAGATAAAGTTGGCATTGCAAGAGAAGGTGATGAATAATAACGTCGGTGGCCACCGAATATACGTCGCAACAAGCAGGTCGGTGGGTGGTGGTGGTGGTGGGGGGAGGGGTGGGGGAGCGAAGGATGAGGGCGCCTCTACTTGAACAGCTCGACGATGGACATGTCGTCGAAGTTGAGCGCCCTTGGGTCCTCGATGCTCGGCGGCGGCGGCAGGAGCTTCGGATCGTAGTTGACGAATTGCTGGGTCTTGGCGAGCCTCTTCGTTTCTACGGGATCGAGCTTGTGCTTGCGCTTCAAGTGCGTCTGCAAGTTGCCGCTCTGCGTGAACGAGCGTTGGCATTGGGGACAGCAGTAGGGCCGGTCGCCGGTGTGACGCTTCTGGTGCATCTGGAGGGTCGACTTCTGGGCGAAGGACTTGCCGCAGAAGTCGCACTTGAAGGGTCGCTCGCCCGTGTGAATGCGCTTGTGCCGCTCGAGCTGGCACGGCTTCGCGAACGCCTTGCCGCAAATATCGCACTGCCGCCTCGCTGCGCTACTGAAAACATCATCATTACTCGCTATAGCGGCCACTAGGTATCCTCCAGGTCGGCAATCGCGCGACATTGTCCTCTACCTCCCACTCCCACGCGTCGCCTCTCTCGAGCATTAAGTATCTCATTTTCAACAACTGGTAATACTCGTTGCGTTAATAGTAATAACAATAATAACAATAACAATAACAATAACAATAATAATAACAATAACAACAACAACAACAACAACAACAACAACAACAACAACAACAACAATAATAACAATATGTCGGTAAAACATGAGTGCTCGTACGTACACGACTCTGAAAGGCCACCAGGAGCTAATAAATAAACGAATACATGAATAAATACGAATAAGCGAACGTATGAATGAATTAATTAATGAATGAATGAATTGATGAATGAATGAACGAATGAACGGACGGATGGACGGATGGACGGATGGACGGATGGACGGATGGATGGACGAAGGAATGATGAATGAAGGATAGAACGAACGTATAAATGAACGAATAATGAACGAATGAAGGAACGTATAAATAAAGGACGTATAAATAAAGGACGAACAGAAGGAAGGTATTGATGAACGAATGTATAGGTTGATATAACAAAATTCAAAATTATTATTATTAGGATGAAGTGTTGAAAGTCAAGTTCGTTTCAATATTAAGAGATATTAGGCAGTTTGGAGATGAAAGGAGCCCTCGGTTTACCTTGCTGTCTTGATCTGCTTGAGACATCTCTCGTCGTTCCTGTCGGGCACAGTCGAGTCGATATTTTCCAGTTGCAAAACCATGCTATTGTTGAGCTGAAAATCGGCCTCGTTGGTTAAAGGAGTCACCACCGCGTCCGGTATCTCACCGGCGAATATGACTTGGAGGTCGGTCGCCTGGTCCTGTACCTTTTGCGCGACGCTCGTCGCGAGAAAGTCATTCTGGGCGCAGCTCGAAGAGGAGAGTGGCAGCTGAGAGGCGAGCGCCGGGTCCTCCGTATGTATAGTGACGAGGCCATTGGCAAGCAGAAACTGAAGATTGGCGACGAGCTGGTTATTCTCGTTTAAGAGAAAGCCGTTGCTGTCGCTCGAAACGGCGCCGTCCGCATTGAAGGTTATCTGATCGCCGGCTAGGCCACCGAGGCCCGAGTTCACGTCGATAGTCTGATGGCCGTCCACCGTCGGCTCGAGAAGCGGCTGGATCACCGGTGCCGTGTGTACGATCCGAACGATCTGCCCGTCCTTGGGATCATTGGGCTCGGGTGTCACGATACCCGTCATCGCGTCCATCGATTGGATCGCCGAGCTCACCAATGGATTGGGATCCTGCTCGTGGGATGCGAGGTGCAGCTTTTGGTGGCCGGAGGTCGGGAACGTCATGTCGCACAGAGGACATTCGAATAACCGATCATCTGTAACGAACGGTATTTCACGTGGTTTTTAAAATTATTTCCTCTTTATTACGACGTTGTGTATGGACGATTTACACACGGATGGATCGAGCCATTTGCTTAAAAGTCTTAAAACGTAAAAATGCGTTCTTATATTATATATCTTCAATAATGTATAAAGGACTCTACCGATAAAGGGCTTTTAAGCTTTTGTTTTACAATGTCGTGTGTTTGGAAGTAAAAATTAATCGTTACATTTGCAAGTGTTTAGCCGCTACTTATATTGGATAAACAAGTCAGAGAGTACTTACTAGCCCCATTATACATTAAATATTCTGAATAATTTACCTGTATGTAATTTCATGTGAACCTTAACACTATCTTTTGTTGTGAACATACTATTGCACACGTTACAATAAAATGACTTTTCTCCTCCGTGTATTTTTAAATGAGAATCTAATGTATATTTAACAGCGAAACTCTTGTCACAAAAGTTACACTGATACGGTCGCTCACCGGTATGGGTTCTAACGTGTCTTATGAGGTCACTGGGTTTACGGAAAATCTTAGGACAATATTTACATTTATTATACTTTTTATCGACGATTTCCTGAAAGTATTCAAGTCTCGTTAAGTATTATTAAATAGATGTTAAATTTAATAAGGGAAAAAAAAAAAAAAAAAAAAAAAAAAATAAACACGAAGAAGGTATATCAGCACTTACATCGTCCTTTTTCGATTCAAGATTAATATTCATATCGTCTTGATCTGTTAAACTTTTGAGTTGCAGCTCGAACTTCACGTGATCTTTTATGTGCTTTCTTAATTGTAATGTCGTTGAAAACTCCTCGTTACATTCGTAACACTTATGTGTCCTTTGGAAATTACAAACACATCATATTGTTAATAAAGTCCCATATTCAATGTCGTTGAGGATATAAAGAATTTACTTACTCTAAACTTGTATGGACCTTTAAATGCTTATTAAGGCCTGCGTTTGTACAAAATTTCGAAAAACAATGGCTACATTGATATTCCTTATTATCTTCGTGTATCTTTAAATGCTCGTTGAGGTCATCGGTGCTAAATTGCGGCATATTGCAAATACGGCACTGAAAATTATGATCTGTAAGTAAGATCTTATTGCTTTCATTGTACGACGACGGCTCCTTTTCCATATTGATAAGCGAAGAATCGTTAAATACTTCCATGTCCTTCTTCAAATAATCTGGCTTAAGAATGACAGTATTTTGAAAATCTTGATCAATCAATTGTGGATTATATTGCGAATGCTCTTGTATAGATTGTGGTAAAATGCTAGCCATATTAGTTGCATTAGGATGCGCTATTCCTATGTCAAGGTCATTGTCCTCCTTGATGAAATGAAAAAATTATACACATTATTTGTTGTTCAAGTTTTTTTTTTTTTTTTTTTTTTTTTTTTTTTATTATTATTTCCTTCAATGAAAGAGAGAAGGACAATTACGAATTAAAGAAAAGTCATTATCTAAGACTCTATTTATTATATCTAATGGATAATATTTAGTAAAAATAAGTTGAGACATATTATTCGTTAATTACTTATTCTTGAAACAAAAGAAACAAAGGACAAAAAAAGAGACGAAATGCTTACCTGCAACGTTATTTGATTAATGTCAAATGCATCATACTGCGAAGTGTAAACATTTGCATTTATGGCCGTATTAATGGAGGATTCCAAACTCTTGCCATTATCATAAATTATACTTAAAATAGGTTGTTCGCGATTTTCCAGAGAAGGATTATTATGCTCCTCAATCTGTCTGACGGTATTGTTCAGCGCGAGATTCATTCCAATGCTAAATAATTGCTGATTTAAAGTCTCTTCGATTTCTCTTATGCTCTCCTACAATGCACAGACAAACGCGTTTATCAAATAAAAATTTCTATTAATTATGAGGCTTAGAAAACCAATATTAGTTTGAAAACAACAGTACATACAGGTGTAAGCGATTGGTTACCCGAATAGTTAGGTAAGGTAATAGTGCCAGTCTCATCGGCATGTAATGCTTGAGTTGTACCTATGTTAGGATTCTCTACTAGGGGTATATTTTCTGTGAAAACATTAAAAACACAATCACTTCTACGCAAACAATGGTCTACTTCCCCACAAAAAAGGGGGTTTTTTTTTTTTTTTTTTTTTTTTTTTTTTTTTTTTTTTTTTTTTTTTTTTTTAAAGATGTATGTATGCTACCATTCTCTATAGTGTCAAAATTTGTTTTTAAATGTAGCGAGGCGATATTAAAATGTTAAAATAATTATCAGAATTTCGACCGAATACATCTTCTAACTAACATCGTACTTCAATCAATTACTTTAAATTACTTTACGTTAAACAAAATTTGACAATGTATAGAGTTTTAATGATATAGTTTAAATAATATAGACATACGCGTTGTCACGTTAATGTTTTGCGACGATGGAGAAATAGTGATAAAAGGTGTATCTTTATCTTTAATCATCGTTTCAATGGATTCGTTTAAATTTGGTCTCAAATCGTTTGTAATTGGTTGGAAAGTTATTTCTTGATCATTAATAATATTTTGATCTGTCATTATTATTTCAATATTATTCGACGAATAATTTGAACACTCTTGCTGCTTTTTCTCAGATTCCAATTGCTGTAAATATAGGAGAGCAGGTAAATAAAGTTCCACTTTCTCACTACGTCGACTAATTTTGAGCAGCGATAAAATAAATTTACCAACCTGTAGGGCAATTTCTTGCTTATGTACCTTCATGTGCTTACGACAATTCACCGTTGTTTTAAACGTTTTATTACAATACGGACACATATAAGGCCGTTTATTACTGTGGGTAATATGGTGTCTCTTCATGCTGCTCGATGTTGAAAAATTTCTATTGCAAACGTAACACTTATACGGCTTCAATAAATCATGTATTCGCCGATGAGCCTTTAACGCACTGTTGGTCGAAAATTTTCTACAAAATAAAGAAAATCCGTTGCATTTGTAGAAACAACATCGCAATCATAATCATATAAAATCGGCGAGGTGATAATAATCGCCAAACTATTATCACGCAGGCATTAATCCTGATGAGACGCCCGATAATTAATTAATATTACAATTAAAAATAATATCAAAAAGAAAAAAAAATGAAATAGAATAGCAACCCTTTCTAAGAAAAGACAGGCGTCTTTAATTGAAATGGAACGAAATTAATTCACATCGATTAATAAAATTATCGATAATATAAGTCTGACAGTATTTAATTACAGTCACAATGGCTGGTAATGATTTATTAATAAATTTCGAAAATAAGTTTTCGTCGCTTCTCAGGTGTCTAAATCTATTATGAAAGCTTATTATTCTTGGTAGACGGAAAATTAGGAGCGCGGCGTTCATTCGGTGATGCTAATTTCAAAAATAACTAAAAGAGGCCACAAAGCGAACGGCTCTTCGCGCGCGCGCATACACACTTAAATGATAAATCGAATGAAATAAGAAATAAATAAATCCAGCGGCAAGTGAACAAAAAGAGAAAAAAAGAAAAGAAAAAGAAAAGAAAAAGAAAAGAAAAAGAAAAAGAAAAAGAAAAAAACACGCTATCGTCGAGCGTGTTTGTATGCGAATAAGGGCATAAAAAAGTTCATTGGGTACAACGTTGAATTTTAAGTAGCACAGAGCACTCGGTTACACCATGTCCTCGTTACCTGTCGCACAAGGCACAGACGAAGGGCCTCTCGCCAGTGTGCTTGCGGTGGTGCTGCTTAAGGTGGCTCAGCTTTATAAAGGCCGCAGGACAGGAAGGACACTTGTGAGGCCTGCCCTTGCCGTGGGCGATCTCATTGCGAAATTTGGGTTGGGCATGGAGAAGGCCATTGCTCGCCTCGGTAAGCACTAGGGGCTCCTTAAGAACGACCTTGGGCGCGAGACTCTGCACTTCCGGAGTGTACTGACTCTTGCGCCGATTTGTTAATAGTCCTTCGCCTTCTTGCTCGCTCTTGCCCTTTTGGTGAACGGCCGAGTGCGTCTTCAGCTGATCGAAGCTGGTGAACTTCTTTCCGCACAATCCGCACTTGTGGCTTTTACTGTGAAACCTAAAACACGCGAGGTTGTAATTACATTAGTTCGCAGTGTCGCGAGATAAATGGGAGTTGCCTTTCCTAGTCAAATGACATACATCATTAATCATGTGCAATTTATGAAACAAAGAGCATAGGCAAATATTCACGACTCGCTGATAAAATTAAGTAACCTCTAAATATTGTACGATACTCGATTCGGTTTTTGAAAGCACATTTACCTTAAAGTATATATATTTTTTCTTTTCTTTATACTTTTTGCATCAATTAAATTTATAAAATTACAAATACAAAAGTATTTACAATCGCACGCGGACATATATTTTCGTGTCTGTTACATGTCGTGTATTTGTTTATTAAAATTATAAGTTCAATATACTATGTTGAACGCTATGTTCAATATAATATGTTACGCTGTTTCAAGTACAAACGCGATCCATCCTAAATTTTTACCATAAAAATTCAATATTCTACGATATTGCAATAATAATAATTACAATAGGTAAGACTGGGTAAGTATAAACTAAATTTGTTAATCCCATAAATACCATCCGAATTTCTCTCTACTTATAAAAATAGAAGAAAAAAAAAAGAGATTAAGAGGAAATTGGTAGGGGACAAAAAACTTATTTCTAATCATTACAATGAACGTATATAGAAATGAAAACTTACTTTTCATGAAGTAGAAGCTCTTTTTCAGTTGCGAAAACCTTTGTGCACAAATTGCAGGAAAATTTTTTTGAATTCTTATGAGTCTTTTCGTGCGATAGCATAGTTGATTTCAAAGTAAATGATCGGCTGCATATCTTGCACTGTATACAGGTGGTAAAGGGGGAAAAAAAAAAAAAAAAAAAAAAAAAACATTAATTTGAAAGTTCTTGAAATGATAATGCTGTTAATTTGTTAAGTGACGCTCTTACCTTGTAGGGCTTCTCTTGGGTGTGGATTCTTAAATGTCTCATAAGATCGGATGGCTTTTTGAAAGTTTTATCACAGAAAGAGCATTCGTAAAGTCTAGAGTTATTTACAAATCGTTGTTTTATTTTTATATACTTTCTGAAAATAAAAATACTTTGTTTTAGTCCAGGATTGATACGGAGCATAAATCGAATGCGATTTTACTATCGCGTCAAGTACAGAGGCAAATAAAGAGGCGATGCTCCCTCTCCTCAATCGACTAATTTTCAATTCGATAAGACTTCATCTTCTTAACGCGATACCCCCGTCGAGATCATACATAACACTTGGTAGCTTAATTTTCTCATATGCCCAAGCATTCTCACCCCACCCCACCCCACCCCATCCCCCTCTCGTCAACTATTCTCGTAGCTTTAACTCTATCTTAATGACATCTTAAATACATCCTTAGCACATAAGGCGTTCACGCGCGTATTCATTCCGCGACATCTTCGGCAATAATGACGTTAGAGAGGAGAAAAACAAAGGGCAACGCCACAATCGCGCCAAACGATTGTCTATTAAAATCAATATAAAGAGATGGAACGGCAATGAGGCATATTATCGTAAGGGGCGTAATGAAAGAGGAGCGACAACAACGTGTGTGTGTGTGTGTGTGTGCGCGTGTGCGTGTACACGCACACGCACACGCACACACGCACGCACACCCATATATACCCTTTCGCGTCGTTCGACATTTTGTCCAAAAGCGTGACCATCGCCGTTTTCTCGCAGTCATCCGTCACAACGAAGCCCTCGTCCGATCTTTTCCGCGAATCACTGGCCACGCCCTTGGGCCTCGCTCGCTCGGCCTCGGGCTTAATGACTTCCGGCCGCTGGGAGACCACGGGGACCGGCTGCTGCATCTCGGTCTCGGTCTCGGGCAGATCCTCCTCCTTGTCCGGGTCGCCGTCGACGTCGCGTGCCTTGCCGCCGGAACTGTGGACTCGCTTCATGTGGCCGTTGAGGCTGCCGAGCTTCTTGAATTTGCACGGGCACTGGCTGCATCGGTAGACGGGCGAATCCTCTTGGGTGTTGTGCACCCTGAGGATGTGCGCATTGAGATTGCCTGCGGGAGCGAAGGACGTGGAGTTATCGAGAAACAAAGCCGGATATAGATGAGATAGTGTCAGCCGCGCATCGCTTTGTGCTCTCGCAGCGCCGAAGCATACGTTCATGGGACATAATTTTCGGAAGCACAATTGTACGTGGTCATTGTCGCGATAAAAAATGAAAATTACAATTAGTCAATGTACTTTGAAGTACGTCGTTTGATTGGTCATGGATTAAGTGGCGCTCGTTCGGTAGGCCTCGTACTTTATGTGAATCCGAAAAGTCGAATAGCGAGGATAGAATTTACCTTTTTGACTAAATTTAGCATGGCAGAATGAGCAGCTATAGGGCCTGATGCCATTGTGTTGCCACATATGAATTCTCACGGAACCTTTTTGCGTGAAACTTCGATTGCACAAATTGCACTGGAATGGCAAAGTCGTAAAGAGGGTTAATTAACGTGCGGAAAGGATATTAAGATTTCATTATTTGTTTATTCTTTGGCATGGCTTCTTTTCTTTTTTCTCCCCCCCCCCCATTAAATTAAGCAATGGAGCAATTAACATTCTTAATAAGGTTGTTTAGCTTTGATACGAGCGAGAGACTTTAACATTTAATTTACAGCTGATATCGTCCGTCATTGAAACCTATATTCTTCGTTATTAGCACTTGATTATAAATAAATAATCATCGACTTTATAACAATTGGGATGAAAAGGCTATGGTTGGAAATGGACAGTGCAACTAGTGAGCTATTAATTTAATTTGAATATTGCATGAGTGCTCTGATAGTTATGTGACATAATTTAAATGAAATATAATTTAATTATAGATAGCAAAGTAAACGGATTTATTTTTAGATTAATATTACAGGTTCTTCTAATATTTATATTTATAGGCTTTACAACGCATTCGTTTTCACAACTTTACAGCCTTTAAAATAACTGAAATCTAACAATTTTCCACGAATTTTAAATTACTTTTAAACAACACAGCGCTCATTAAAATAAAAACATATTAATGTAAAAGAAATTACGGAATTTCAGGGTAATTAAATGCTAATTGTTAAAGTGCCCTGCTCGTTATGTCGATTTTGCGAAAATTTCTTTTACATAAGGAATATTCAAAAACATAAAATTACAAAAATTAATTATATCGTCGTTTCATTATTCATTATTATAAAAAAAAAAAAAAAAAAAAAAAAAAAAAAAAATTTAAAATTAAAAAAATCCCTCCAATTTATATCTTATATTCTATTTTAAATCGCATCTATTTTAAATACTAACCATAGTAGTTAATGACACTACTACGTTAAAAAAAAAAAAAAAAAAAAAAAAAAAAAAAGGAAGAAAAATAGTCTTCCTAAACTCGCTTATCCAATGATTGAATGTAGATCGGATAATTTCTCATTTACACAGATTTTTAAATAAAGATCTCTGTATAGTGAACAATCAATTTGATTAAAAATACGTCTTTATACGACTTATTTACTCAAATTACATCTAAAAAATGTTATATCTTCACAATCGAGTGCTAATTTGTTCTTTACATAATCTCCAAATAATATTGTCGCTAATTTTCCATTTTTTTTCTTTCTTCAAATATTAAAAAATATTGATGAAATCATTAACAGTCAATTATCCTCGTAAATCTAAGACGAGTAACAATATTGAACAACTTAGAAAACTTAGAAAAAGAATTGAAAATTAGCAAATCACTTATAAATATATTTGACGGATATTGGATATCAATTGTATTGATTGAAACATTTCATTTCATTGAGGAACTTCGTTTCCATTCATCGTATGTGTACGCACATACGTATATTAATCATAAAATTTCTCTCTCTCTTTCTTCCATTTTTTTCTTTTCTTGTTTTCTCTTTATTTTATTTGTAAAGTAATAAATAGCGCCCAAGATATTATGAGTTTAAAATAGACGCGTTTTAAACGGGCCAAAAATGCTCCGGAAATACCGGAGAGCCAACATGAAACGAAGTTCGACAGAAACTACAGGCTCAAACAAATAGAAAACTTGGTTAATGTCACCGCCAATCATTTTCCCCGGCTTATTTTCGAGATGAACGTCGAAGCTATTATGCCAACTCATATCGTCGCTTAAAACACGGACAGACTAGCGTCCTGCCACGATAAAGTCATATCCAAAGGCTAACATCAATGAAAAATCTGCTCCAACGATCGAACTCGATCGAAAAATAGAGACTGCGACGTAGAGGTCGTCGTCGTCGTCGTACCTTGTAGGGCTTCTCGCCGGTATGCACCCTAATGTGCCTGACCAGCTGACTCGGCTTCTGGAAGGCCTTGAGGCACAGCCTGCACTTGTAAACGGTCCTGTGCCGGATGCCCCGCCTCGTCAGTTTCGTCGTCTTGGTCTGGAGCTGCGGAACGGATACATCGTCGATCAGGAAATAGCACGCGCAATAGAGAAGGAGGCGATAAGCGCCGCGCCGGATGCCGACCTTCCCTTATCGCCCGCGTCCACATTTTCGCCTTTGTCTCCGTCGCGTCTTCCTCGCTCTCGCTCTCCTTCCTCTAAACGCGCGCGCGCATCCTTACGTTTTCGTCAATTATTTTGCTTTTCGCTTTTTTGTAACGCCGGATACATCCGTCCTTCGATATATATCTTAACAAGTGGCTTCTGCGATCGAGTAGCCACATCGTTCTCGTCGTTTCTCCCTATCTATCTTCTTCCCTCTTTGTTCCTTTAAATTATTAATTAGCTAACGATGAAACATATCGATATTGTTAAAAGACATTACCGCAACTACCGGGACAAATAATTAAAGACAAACAATTAACACTAATCGTTTTTATTATAGTGTCTCTGTTCGTGTTGTTATCATCGTCGTCGATGACATTATATCATTATAATCGTGATTATTATTCCTCCCGTTCCCAATCGATCAAGCATTCAATAAATAAATTCATAATCAGACGTGGCTTCTCAGTCTGTGTCAAAATTAAGTATTTTGTTGGAAGATATTTTGCATAAAACGCCATAGTTCGCGGGCAAGAAATATTTTGTTTTACTTGCTTAATGTTCGTTTAATGCGCGCATCGAGAAAATAAATAAAGTCCGCTAAATAATCGAGGAATAATTAGGCATTGTATTGTTATTTGGTCCAACGACGAACCGCCTAAATGCATGCCTACACGCGCGTGATTTGTTAAACAAATAATTAATTAACCAAACAGAGGGAAATACATATATATATATATATATATATATATATATATATATATATATATATATACACGTTCGTATACATGCACGTAAGCGTGACGTTTCTAAAGAACCGCAATCGTAAAAGAAGCTGATAGCGAATGACAGCAGCTGACTCCGGAGAAGGAGGAGGAGGCAACGAATATTATCATCGCGTCATGCTTCTAAATTCCTTCAGACCAGATCCAAAGTGTACTACTACTACCGCTTTGTACTGGCAGCCATTTGGGCATCTCACGAAAACCGTCCATCAAATGCTAAATAACGAGGGGCAACGAGTGGGAAGCGAGTGAAATCCGCGCGCCTCCCTTCGCAGCGAAATTCGCGTTAAAGCGGCCGTGCTCGCCGGTACCGCCAAGCCCAGGTCGCACGGAGCTTCGTGCCTCGTAATTGAATTTCGCCGAGCG
>NW_011948421.1:806939-811939 GCF_000503995.2 Ceratosolen solmsi marchali | reverse complement strand
ATATCTACGGTTCCTAATCGATAGGTAAAATCGTATTTTCTACTCGTTTGATCAATTATCTATTTTAAATACCACCGCACGTTTAAGGCGTACGAAGCGATTAAAATCCCGTCCTTTCAATCATAAAAGTCCAAAGATTTCATAATGACCATTATCCAACGGATTATATCTGAATATTATTTAAAATAAACTTTATTTATTGATTAAATTTATATTAACACGTAGCGTGCGCTTTCATAGATATTATCGGCATTTATTAGAATTGCCGCAGTTTCATCGGAGCATTAACGTAACGAGATATTTAACGATTAAAATTACCAATATTACGTTTATATTAAACTTCGTAATTACCAAATAATACAAAATCTTATGAGGCAATTATAATATGAAATCTTATTTGCTATTAAATGCAATATTCATTGAGAGTACGATATTAGAATCCAAGTGCAAACAGCAATCATAAAAGTGTACATTCACAACATTTATCACATAAATTAAGGATATGATAATATGCATTTATATCTTAATGTTATATCCGTAGATACGACTGTGTTATATTCTGTGATCTCAATGACTATTTTTCTCCAGCTTCATAATGTTACATCTGCATACATTATTTTCTAACTACTTTTTAGCTTCTAATTATATAATGACGAATAAGAAATCAAATTGCTTTTGTGCGTTAAATTTAGGATGAGAAATAAAATTAATGTCTTTTATCTTGATTTCCCAAGAATTATATTTACTATAAATTATAATTATAATTATAACTATAATTATATATACTTTAAGCTATAATATAAAAGTTATATGCTGATATATATATGTGATGATTAGTGAAATTGTAATCAATAATATTATAATATTATGTGAACGAATAAATAAATGGAGAAACATAAACGATTAACCGAATTACGTCTTGTATACATTGCACTACACAATATCCCATTGTTTTATTTACTTTATGCAGTGTATTACACAACGGCAAAATTAATAACGTAGAATAAATTAATGATTTAATAAAACGAGAAAAATATTGAAAATAGATTTTATGAACTGTCTCAACGTAATTGCGAATTCGTAATGACAATCTACAGACGATTTATAACAACAACAACAACAACAACAACAACAACAACAACAACAATAATAATAATAATAAACGACTTATATTCTTAATAATATTCATTGCTAAATATTAAATTGTTTATTCTAATTCTTATACGATTTTAAAAGCTGATTTTTTTTCTCTCAATAACCAATTTAATCCCCGAATACTATATTTCTATGCGATTCTTATTGTGCGCATGCGTTAAAAAAAATTAAACTGCTAATTTACGTCGTAATTTATGGTCGAAATAATATTATTTAAAATTTTTTATACGAATATATTCATTTTCCATTTTACATGATTATTGGATTTACACATATTTGTTTATTATTATTGAATATTAATGTTTCCACGGGTGCTCAAACCATCTTCATAAATTTAGTGTATTTTCCAATATAAATATACTAAGTAATCTCTAATGATTTTACGAATGATTTAAATATTTAATGTATACTTGAGAGGCAGAGGTGCCCTCTCCCCCCTCCCGCCAAATCTCTTGGCAATAACAATAATGAGATTTAAAATTAGTGTTTAATACCAAGTAATGGCAGAATTTTTTAAATTAAAAGAAGATCATGAATTTTAAGCTGATTGTCAAGAAGATAAAGTAAGTAAGAAAATCAGTTAAATAAAAAAGTCCAATAAATAAATTTATAATTCATTATAATTAGTGTAATGTACAGTTACGTATACCGTTATAGAGCCAGTTTTTGGTCACTTAAAATTAATTATTTCATTTTTTCTTTTTTCTTTTTTCTTTTCTTTTCGTTTTCGTTTTCGTTTTTTTTTTTTTTCTTTTCTAATATATAATAAGAATAATATCATAAATAAGTAAACTTTATTTGATGCAATATTTTGAATAAAATTTTAAAAGCAAAAAAAAAAAATTATTATTAATAAACTAAAATTTTTTTTCTGTTTACTTTGTCTTAAATAATAAATGTAATGGTCCAAATTTCTTTGAGACTATTTATAATATCTAATTTGCCTTTTTGAAATAAAAAGCAAACGTTTTCAATAAACGTGTCAAGCGAGATACAAGCGAAAAGATGATTTTATAATGAAATGGCTAAGCAATTGTATTTTATTGCGTAAATAAAAGATCTGTCGATGAATAAAATCTTTTCGGATAAATACATGACGTTAACAAAATTTTAAGCTACAGAAAAATGCATGCGATATTGTTAATGTGTATCCGATAAATCTATCGGGATTTTCCAATAACAAATTGACAATGTAACAATGCACACCACTTGATCGACAATGTCGTTTAAAAGCAAATTAAGTAATTTCTATGAACATTATTAATATGAATATGTGTTATAATCGAAGTATAATTTTAAAAGAAGAAAATATTAATAATCGCGCAGTTGTATGACAAATGGTTAAGGAATTATGTATACAAAGATGGCTAATAATCCGCTACAAATTGAGAATAAGAAAAGGATTATAACGCTGCTTAGGCGAAGAATATGTACGTCTTTCTCTGAAGTGATGTTCCGTGCCGCTTTGATGAAGATATACGAGGCAGAAGGCGGAATTAAATTCACAACAATGCCATGCATTGTCCACGCATATGAAATCTTTAACGAAAAAGTTAGCCGATCGACTCGCTCGTTCACATACAACAGACACATACACATATGACTGACTATTTGTGTATATGTGCGCATATAATCTCGGTTCTATTTCAGTTGAAAGCGCGTATTATGGTATCGTAAATCGGTCCCCGCGCGAGCTTTTATTCTCGCGTCGCGTGCTTCCGTTCGTATTCTAAATCGAAATTCTTAAAGGAGTTAGGGGCGGGGAGAAGTTCCTTTTGTATATTTACATCTCGAGAGCACGTTACAACAGTTTTATTATCTGTGAGCACAAAACTTCGGTTCAACCAACACGCTTTCGTTAACTTCATTTTCTAAAACTTTTTTTAATATCGATTACATCGTGTTAAGTGTAAATTCAATCTCAAATTTAAATCCCCATATTTCACTCGTAGAATTATTGTTAAGTGGTAAATTTAGGATTATGCTCTGAAAAATTTAGAAAATTCTCTAAATTACATTAATTTTCTCACCAGGATTCAACATGTTTAGAACAATTTACAAATACTTTAGAAAGCATAAAGAATATGTTTTTAGAAAAATTATAACACGGAATCAATAATTTGCAAATCTTTAACCGCATTATTCTCCAAGTATTTTTCGAATTTTTTTTGTAATACCGAGTGGCTTATAGATTCGTTATTATTAAACCAATTTAGTTGAAAATTTTACGAGAACTTTCATATAAAGTTTCTTTGATCTTAGTAGTTTGTTGAAAAATTAATTTGTTTATAAAGTGTTGAATGTTGTAGCTAAAATAAAGCAGTAGGATACATTGCTTTAATTAATTATAAAATATGAAACAATTTGCATCTTAAAAATCTTACGATCAACAGAAGATCTATTAATTATATTACAAAGTTTCCCTCGAATTGTCGAGAATGAATTGAAAATTGTTGAATTCACGTACAAATGCTCGCGAGAAATGAAACGAAAATAATAAAGTATTTCGCGATAAATTCTTTCAAAGATTTGTGTGCCTATGCCCATCACACGTGTGAAAATCCTTTTGAATTTTTATTTTCTTTTGCCCGTTTCTATGCTTCTAAGAAGAAAAAAAATGTAAACAAATAATTCTATTTTTGTATGCTATCTTCCTACTTTAACCTATTTGCATTGATTTGCATACAATTTATTTACATGGATTACATATGTCGCCAAAGATTTCATATTAAACGTAATTGAAACGCTAGTTTTTTTTTTTTTTTTTTTTTTTTTTTTTTTTTTTTTTTTTTTTTTTTTTTTGAAATAAAAATCTATACTCAATGCTTTACCAATACTCTCAATGCATTTCCACGCATGCACGCGCGCGCACGAAAAACTTAATTTTTAATCTATAATCCACATAAATCTATATAATTAAACGAATATCCAAGGCTTGTGTAAGCCTGCTGTAACGAGTAATCCAATATTTATAACGACTATTACGTCAAAGTACATTTTTCGCATTAAATAAATTAAATAAGCAAGGATAATTTAATGAATGGTTCTTTTGATAGCAACGATACATCCGTATGCCAAAAATCATTTTTTATATGCGTATTTAAAAATGTTCGCTCACATTAAGATAATCAGGCAGAGGCCTAAAATAGTAGTGATAAAAAAATTTAGCTTATCGGCTTTCCTTCCACGAATCCGAATCCCATCCATTTTTTTTTATTTATTATTATTATTATTATTATTATTATTATTATTATTATTATTATATATTTTTTTTTCTCTCGAACATCTCATACTCGCTGGTGATAAAAAGAGACGTTCCGAATATAACGCGCTCACGCGCGTTTCCCTTCGGCTCCGATGCTCTGCGGATAATACGGCTGAAATAAAAGAGGAACAAGTACGAGACCCTCGAGTTTTTTATACGAGGAAGTTTCGCGTGATTTTGCAGCTGTTGGGACTTTTTCATTCGGCGCGAAGTATATGTCAATGCTTGGCCTATAAAAGCTCTACTTCTAGAATTGCGTGCAGACTGTTTTGCTTGCCGGCACTATGATATTAATGATCTTGATAAGGCTCGGCTTCGAGTGCGCTCATCAACTCTTTCAAGCCACTTGACCTAAGAAAATTCACTGAATACATCCCAAGGAAGCAAATTTACGTTGACGATTAACGAAACTTAACCGAAACAGTTAGCGATTAGAATTAGCTAATGCCATCAGATTATTAACATTTACGCACTAGCAGTATTTTAATAGCATAATTTTTACTTATCAACATAACATTTCAAAAGTTCGTGTATGGATATTCGCCCGGCGTAATTATTCTACAAAAAACTGTAATAAGCA
>NW_011948421.1:796031-806753 GCF_000503995.2 Ceratosolen solmsi marchali | reverse complement strand
CCCCCCCCCCCCCCCCCCGTTCCCACCTCCGCCACCGCCACCACCATCAATAATATTCCCAATAAACAATTAGGCAAAGTTATAATTGTCGTAAACAATATCATGTACACAATACTTGAACGATGTATTATAGTTGTTTGAGTAAAACGTAAGTTGCTAAGGACTTTGGTGAGGATATGCTTCAGTTTAATAAAATAATGATTTTGAATAGGCATTACTTAATAAATTAGGCAATGCTTACTTACGAAATTTCATTTGCACACTATTTATAAGAGCTTTAATCGTATAAACTAGTATTTAAGCAAGATGTACGTTTATCTTTTCATTAACATTTTTCTGCTATAGACTTATAATATAAGGTAAAAGAGCGCTCCATTAGCCAGTTTTTTTAATCTTGCATTATATCGAAATCGTAGGAGGGAAATTTAACGAACACAAGTAGCAGTTACTACAAGGGAAAGAACTTCACTAAAACGTATTTTTACGTTACTATCAAGACACCAAAATAGCCTGACTGCTCCATCAAAAACATTTCTGTAGCAGTTATTTACGCGTTGATTAACCGGTCGACAAATTTAGCGGGATTTGGAGCAAAAGAAAAATGATATTGTTCTAGAGCTTTCTACTCGTTAAAAGCGATCACGTCGTGTTTATATATAATCTTATTGTTCGGATTGTATTCACCGGTAAAAATATTTAATCGACGTATTTTATAATAATTTGCGCTCAAAGTGTAAAGCGAGTCGAACGTAATAGAGTTTAAATGTCGGCAGATGCGTGTAAACTTGACGCGGTTTCACGCCTTACTGATTACTAACCAGGAAAAGAAGCAAGGGAGTTCGCGAAGAAAGTAGAAACAGAAGAAGGAAAAAAGATACACAGTTCGCAGACAAGCGGATTTGAAAGGCGAAAATCGTCCGTTACTTTATTTATGGAAAAATCAACAATACGCGATTATTTATCAAAGTACTTTCACAATTACATCGATTAGGCGTCTAATTTATCTAATGGCTTGCATTATTAAATTTGACAATTAAATTTCTAGTTATTCATAAACGCCCAATTACGTTAATGTTTATCAAATTACAAACAATTACTCGATCGATCGATCGATCATTATAATTTATAATATTTATTTATTTTTTGTTTTTTTTTTTTTTCACCTCCTTACAAGCAACAAGCATTTCACCACCTTTCCTATAATCCTACAAAAATTTCAACCAATTTGTATTTATAGATTATAGTCGGCAATTATTGCATTAAAAATATATATCGTGCAATGAGCCCGTTAACATTGCATAATTGAGTAGAATTAACGACGAGTCATCTACAAGCTATTGTATAATAATTTAAATCATAGTAGCGGACGAGAAATGTCGGTATATTACTAAAATAATGTCGTCGCGTGTGCAGGGATAGATAGGGACTTTCACCGTGTCATTTAAAAATACGATTATCACACTCTATTTGAAAATTCAAATTATCGAACGTATTAACATTTTCAAATCAATATTGTAGAGCGCGAATTGCACACGAGGTGTATCGATAATTCATTATTTTGCAAATAAATTTACCCTTTTCGCGATAACTAATGGGTACCCTAATGGACGCCCAAGCTAATAGTAAAGAATTAAAATTTCGCCTATTCGCGTGTTGAGGCGTGTTGCGCATGTCAGCAAGCAAAAACGAAAGCGCGTCATCGTTTTATTATCCACACTTTGAAGCGCGTCCTCGTTGGCTCCCACGTTAAAATGTGCGGCGTTGCGCGCAATTCTTTTTCCCATTTATATCTCTGTGCGCAGCCTCCGTCAAACGCAACTCGAGCATCTAAGATTTCTTTAAACGGTTAACGACTTTTACCGTCTAACCAACTTTTAACATAATTCGTTATACTAATCATACAATTTTTTTATGCTGCGCTTGACTCTTCTACGAAAAATAAATTTAACCCCACGTTGCTCAATTGCTTTATATGTATATAGAAAAGAAGGAAGAGCGTTGATCAATTGAAATGGAAATATATGTCTTGGGCTCGATCATTTATCTAGATAACATTGATTTTAGTCGTTCACTTAGGCGCACAATACGCCTGCTTCTCTCTTCTCCGACTTTCCATTAACACTCCTCTACATTATATCATCGAGACATTCGAAACCCGGAACATCTCTAGCTTGATAATTTATAAATAACGAAACTTAATGTAAATCAGAGATTTGCCAACTGGCAACTCGTTTTCACAACAACAATTTGAAGAATTTTCTTTCCCATGCGCTCACCCACATTACAAAACACAATATAACAAAATGTAATCGATCGCCCAACGACACTCGTAACTCTCCACCATAAGCCAATAAATGTACGCGAAAATCCCATCGATAATACCAATCAATAATGAATTAATAATGATCCGTTAAGATCTAAGAGCTACGTAATAGTCGTTTGGCACCACCATAGCTCATGTTCATTTTCTTCATCCGTTACATTTTCTTTCTCTCTTCCTTTCTCTCAACTCTTATGAAAATGAGACGTTCCGCGAATGGAAGTATGAAACTGACATAAGAGTAATTGTAAAAGGAAAAATGTCTGGACGGCGCAAACACTCGTGGCTGGTTGTATTTTCAAATATACACGCTCGCGAGGCATCGGAGGAGCATGTAAACGCGTATCCGCGTTCGTCCCATAGTATCATTAGCGCTAAATAACGCAGCATCTTCGGTAAAACCGTGGACTATGCTCCATCCTCAGCAGCGATAGGTCATATAGCGCGTTCGTTTATCACGGGGGTGGTGACGATGGTGGTGAAAGGGTGTCGGTAATAGGGTATGCGCGGGCGTGTGCGTGTGCGTTGCATGCCAAGTGGCTCAGGCAGGCGGACACGGCGATAGGGAAATGTCGCGGCGAGAGACGCGAAACTCTAATCAGCAGCCCGGCGAGCCTCGTCAATATAACGAACGGCCATCGTTAATTCGTAAGACGGCTCGCGTCAGCGGCACAGCCTCGGCCCAACAATCAGAGGGAGACGAAGCGGTCGACGACGTCGCTGCGCGCGCGCTCAATTCCAATTTTAGTCCTTGGCTCGAGCGCCGCTCGCCCCGTGCGCCTCGTAACGGCCGGCGAGGCCCTCCCCGTCGCTCAGGCGCTCCAGCATCCGAGGCTCAATTTCCAGCCGCGTGATCTCATGTCGGCCTCGTAATCTCTCGATCGCCCACGGCTGCCGATCGCGGGAGCGCGCGCATTCAATTTAACGGGCCGGCGCGCCGAGGCCTCCTCCTTTCGTCCGCGTATGGGAGTCGTCCAGCACCCGGCCGGTAACAACTCACGGACGGAGCGGAGAGTCGGTCTCCGCTACCCGTGGAGACCCATCGTTGCACGCGGCGATATCCCCGCCTCGGTATTTACCCAGCCGGATTTAACGGAGCTTTCGCCTTTGGCCAATCGCCGGTGACCCCCTGCCCCGCCGCGCTATTCTGCTAATACGGAAATTGTCCCGGAAGTAGGAATTCGGGCCGAACAAGTTAAGCCATCGAGCATCCGCGATAGTTCTGTTGCTTCGTTGCGCAAGTTTTTAACCTTGAGACGGTCAAACGGGCATATTTTTAGTCCTATCGGACATGGCGCGGGTACATGCCGTTTCCCTTCTCCCATTTAATGCTATGAATTTTACACGCACACGCGCATTTATTTATTCATAATAATATTCAGAATAAAATTAAAATTCATTCAACATCGGTATGATGGATTATTCGATTAGACCACTTTACTCGCAACTTTACTCAATCACGCTACACTAACTACAATTCCAACTCTTTCTTACATTGAATTAAAGACTTGAATTATACGGCTTTTAATATATATATATATATATATATATATATATATATATATTTAATAATTTATGAATAGCGCGCCAATAGACATTTATAGTATAATAAATAATTGTTGCAAGAATATAAAACAAATTAATTCCAAATACAAATTAACTCCCCTCTAACAAATCATTTATTATTAATCTGTCTAAGCTGATATTGACCTGTTTTGTAACTTTGCACGCTAATTGTCTTGCTTTTTTTTTTTTGTTTTTTTTTTGTTTTTGTTTTGTTTAGTACGGTGGAATTTGTTAGGGCGAATAGTAAATTGAATAACTTCTCTACGTTAAATGAATAAATTTCAACAATAATTGACAGCGACAATTAAATTACGATGACCCTTTTTTCTGTTTTTATTTATATTTCTGAGGCGGGCTCAACAAAAGTATACAATTAACCATTGCCGCTATTAAAAACAAAATTCTTTATCTGGAAAAAGAGAAAATTAACTGTATAGTAAACATAGTTTTTACGCGTTTTCATATGTACATTAGTCACTAGATTACAACTATATCGTTGAAACGTAAGAATTTTCAACGACTTCAATGCATAAATGCGTAGCCTATTTTCTCGTCCCTATTTATATTGTGATTTATTACACACCACTGGTAATAGTCACCCGATTATCATTAAATTTCAACAATTTAGTCAAACATATACTTTTATTTGTGTAATGCGATTCAGTAAATATTTATTTGGCAATGTATGTAAATAAATTTATAGGAAAAATTAGGAGTAATAAATTCGCATATAATGTTGCTTAATTATTAAAATACTATCTAATTCATAATCTCCATGTTCCCCAAATTACACGTCTAATAATTTTTCAATTGACTATTATTGATTAAAGAAAAAAACTTAACTTAATCAGACGAAATATAATGAATTTATACAGGCTATCGTACATATTTACCATCGAAATTTTCTTTGCTTTAATAGAGAAATAAAAAATAAAAAAAAAGAAAGAAAGAAAAAAAAATTCAAGCAATCTATGAAAAATATTTAGTAGAATAACTTAATCTTCTGTTAAAGTTAGGAAGAAAAGAGATAAGAATTAAGAGATCCAAGGGGTCAAGTAACACTAATATAGTTAAATTTATGATACTATCTTAAAGAAATAAATAAATTGAATTGTGCATGTTTATTCCTAAATTTGTCGACTCCTGTTTGTACCATAAATCAACTCTTTACATAATTGTAAATTAATATATTACCTTAAAAATACAAAGAGAACATTGTTGACGAATGATAATGTTACAAAATAACTGAAAAATCTTTGAAAAAAAAATTCTTAAAATTAATATCTCTTAACTGAATATATATAATTTTATAATTACAGTACTCATTGAAATATGTAAATACTAAATATTACTTAAACTACACTGGATATCATTAAATTCACGATATCATGAGTTAATTTATAAAATGTAAGAGACAATTAATTGTCATTTGTACTTTACCTTTTTTTTTCTTTTAACAAATCATCTCGTTAAAACGACAAAATTCTGATTAAAAAAAAAAAAAAAAAAAAAACTACCACACAAAGCACTATTTGCGTAACTGATAAAACGTAATCGACACATGACGTGCTTGAATAACATAAAATTATAAAATTGAAATTACGAAATTTACATATGATATATCAATATTGATTTTACATATGTTTGAACATATTACTTAACCATATTTTACCATAGACTTAACAAACGTCGTTTTTGAAAAAAGAATTTTGATGCTTTTCATTTTAATATTAGATTTTGGTAATCAATGGAAGAAATTGATCGATCATATCTAACGTTGGAAGATAAACTTCATTTTCTATTAAATTTGATAAAAGTTTTGATAACATTTTTCGGCTTTGTTATGTTACACTCTATGAATTTTGAATATAAATTTATAAATTTATAAAAAAAAAAAAAGAAAAAAAAAAAAAAAAAAAAAAAAAAAAAAAAAAGAATCAATGAAAAGATTCTTAAAGGATATTTTTTATAATTATTTAGCACCATAAATTTTGGAAAGCATTAATTTATTTTATTTTTTTTTTTTTTTAAATTTGGAAAGCATTAATTTATTTTATATTTTTTTATAATTTGGAAAGTATTAATTTATCTTAAAAAAAATAAAAATGAAATTCAACCGAAACTTCATCGTTTCATTTCTTATGAAACGTTTACATTAATGAGTTAAAAATAAAAATAATTATTTATCAAATTAGCTTACACATTATTACAAAATTTTCAACAATTACGGCCTAAGGATTTTCATAATTTCTATTTTTGAATGGTCTTTGAAAATTTATAAAGCTATTTCGAAAGATCGAGGCCCAATTAAAAGAATTAATTGTTCATCGATATATTATTCTCAGAAAATAAAATAGACTATAATAGAAATATAAATGGAAGTCATATTTTGATGATCATATGCAAATATAAATGAGCCTACCTTCGTTCCAAAGACATCATCGCACTCAGTGCAGTACAGATTCTCATCAACCTCATGGATCAACATGTGGGACTTTAAGCTGGCTAGACGTGCAAATTTTCGACCACATTCAGGACACTTTGGCTCCCCCATATTATGCGTAGCCATGTGCAAGGTAAAATTAATCTAAAAAGAACGCACATTTATAGAAAATGTAAAAATTGAAAAGCAATGGCAATTATTAGGTAGACGTAAATATGAAATGATGGAAGTATACATTTTGTATGCATTACGTTTGGGAAGTTTGCTGCTTAAATAATGTATTTTCAAAACGAAAAATAACTGAAACTTTTCATCAACTAATTTTCCTAATACTGCTACACGAGTAAATAAATATATTACATTCTCGACTTTTTTTTTTTATACTAAACTATGGATTGGAAAAATTTCTAATGTTAATTATTAATCCATAACAAAAACAAAAAAAAAAATAATAATAAAAAACAGTATGTTTATATTTTACAATTTATTTTTTTTTATAATCCTATTATACCGATTATTAATGTGATTGTAATTGGAAAAATTAGCATAGTTATACAAAATATGCATAATAGTGATAAATGACATAATATAATACATTTCTAATAACTTTCTATACTAAATAATGGTAAATACAAATAACAATCTCTCTTACAATTATAATGTAATTTTTTAAATAGCAATATATTAATTAATTTAGTAATTAAATGTAACATAATTATAATGCACATTGATTCCAACTTATTTAACCAGTAGATTTTGCTAGCGATAGGTACAACAATTTAATCAACGAGTACAATATATATTCAATGAGTTTTCAAAAAATGAGATTATAAAAAATTATTATCAACGGTTGATTCGTTGAACAGAAACATCTACAATAATTATCCAGCATAAAGATCAAACAAATAAAAGTAAACTGAAAATATTAGCCCCTTTAATGTAAAATAAAATTAAAATATAATCAATATATTATTATTATTATTATTCATTGACATACAGACAAATAGCGATAAACAATAACAGGATGAGTTGGCATAACTCATTGGCTATTACGTGAAAATTAATTATTATGGTCGTAATTACTCACTGGTATATTGAACGATGCAGGACATTTTGGACAATTATGGGGTTTATCTTGAGTATGTTCGTGTACATGTTTTTGTAATGAATATTGTTTTTTGAATTCTTGGCCACAAATGTCACATTTAAAGCGAAATTGCTAGAAAGTCATTTAATATCATTATATGTATTATAAGGATATAATTATAAAAGATACTTTAAACTAATAGTCGTTGAGATTACCTCCCCATTAGAAGTTTTATTCTTTTTTATTCTTCCAAGACTCTTTCGAGAATGTTTTTTTGGAGGAGTATTTTTCTTAAAAGTTGCAGAAACATCTTTCGAGGCCGAATTTATTTCTGATTTCTTTGCAGTCTGCTTCTCATCTGTATCCACATTTACTTCTTCTATTGTATTTTGGATGTTTGTAACATTATTTTGTACATTTATATCCACTGAATTACCTAATAATTCTAATTGACAATCTTTATTATTCACTTGATCATCTTCAGAATTAGCATTGATTATCTCAATAGATGTTAGATTAGTTTGTTGATAAACATTTGGTACGATATTACTTAATTTAACCTGAAAAATGGTAACAATGTAGTTAACTATTTAGAACAAACAATGAAAAAACAAAATTTGTGTTTAAACAGACTTACTTGATTCAATAAATTATCATTGTTTTGATTGTTTTTCAACAATTGTATTGGATTGTCCAAGTTGTTTTGCACAACCGTTACTGGAGTTGTCATAAGTTCTAGGCTTCCATCGCTTCCTTCTGTTTAAGATTAAAAAAAAAAAAGTAAAAAAAACAATGAAAGACCAATATATATATATATATATATATGTATAATTAACTACGGTCCATATACACTTTTATTGCAAGATGCATAAATTATAAATTATATATGAATTATAATAAATACTTACGGCGTACAGCTAATAATGTGTTGCAGTCATCGGTGAGCATAAAATGCATAAAAATAGATGGTTCCATCATGGATAGATCCCAGACTTATTTATGTTGTTGAAGGTATAAATACTGACATATAAGGAAAAGAGGATAAAAAAAATGGTTAAAGGTTTAATACACGCATTAATCAACTTTTTTTCAATGTTTCAATTCACACAACACTATAATACAATTTTCTTGGATAAAAATTAATTTTCTATCGTATACGATGATACGTACAGACATACAGGCGTTTTAATAAAAAAAAAAAAACAAAACAAAAAAAAAAATTAGTATGAAATTAACCTCATTTAGCGAGAAAAAATTGGGTCACTTGTAAAGAAAAGCAATTAAAAACAATGAAGTAATGGATATGAGGTCACTCACCTGCATTTTAAATGCATTCAGCACGTTACTACTATGGTATCGAAGCACGCAAGAACATCTCAGCTACTTCCAAATAAGGAATTATTTGACGATATATGGCCAAGGCAAAAGAACAACAATAAAAATGGCGGATTGTTGGCTCAGTAGGAAACGTAGGTCACTGGTATATTAGGAATAGATATTACTCGCCCAGTAAAATCAAATACATTTTTATCCGATACGGATAAATGAAATCTTCTATTACGGCGTACAACGCGTGTTAACATTAACGCGCGAGTGTGCGTGTTGATACGACCTTCTAGGGAAAACAAAATAGGGCGTAGGCAGATTTTGTCGAGCCAACAATCTCCAGCGAAGTTTTAAAAAGAAGAGAAAAAGAAAAAAAAAGTGAAGAAATATGGATTACTCTCATAAATGAGAAGATGATCGTTAAGATAATCGGTGCTCACTGGTCGGTCAATCCCTGGGATAATAAATGTGAGTATAAGCCATTTGTAGTTAGGGCATTGATAATAAAAAATAAAATAATAATAATAAATAAATAAATAACGAAATTGGTTGATGAGTGGATAGATAAGTAAACGAGGAAGGGTAGTAGGAAAAGAAGTATCGTTGACTCGCCTTTCAAACGACTCATCCTCATCCTTTCCCGTTACTTTTATCTTTAAAGAGCTACTACATAGAGGCTACAAGCACGTTAAATGCTATAGTTTGGGCATTGGTAAAGAGAGAGAGAGAGAGAGAGAGAGAGAGAGAGAGAGAGATATTTGTGGGTGGTAATCAGGCTAAAGGTGGCCGTGGTCGTTTAAGAGTAAAGTGTGCGAGTGAGTAGCCCGAAAATAAGTCGAGCTCGAGGGCCGTTTGTCTGTCTCGCCTCGACTTGTTTCGCTTAAGGTATGCGCGTTCGTAGTATCAGACGTGTTGGCCAAGTGAGAAAAATTCATTTAAAGCCGGACCAGCGTTGCCTTAACGTAACGCGCTCATTATGATGACGATAACGATGATAATGATGACGATGATGTCGAGGAGTAGGAGGAGTAAGACGGATAAGGAGGAGGAGAGCCGGGTTGCCGCCGGCTCCATTTGAATTACGACTCGGCGGCAGCAGCGGCGGCGGCGGCCCACGACGGCACCGCACGGGTACTACACAGCCGCTCGCCCCAGCTAAACAAAACACCTACGCGCGTAAACAATTGACGTCGCTGGCGTCGCCGGCCATGTGTGGGTGCGAGTACGAGTGCGCGCGCGCACGACCCTCATCTCGCAGTTCGCACACAGGCGGATTCGAAGGAAGGCAGGCAGGCGGACAAGCGCGCTCTCTCCTCCCTCTCCTTCTCGCTCACTCCATCTCCATCTTCGTCTCCCGCCCAGTGCGCATCAGCCGCCATGTTCGCTGCTGCGCTCGTCGAGCATCGGCAGCGGCAACAGCGACAGTAGCCGTCGCGCGGCGTAGGCGCGCCCCGAAAGTTCGTGGAAACGAGGTGAGGAGGAGCAACGGTGCTGGGAGCGGCGCCAGGGTTGTACTCTTGGCTTCGAGCGAGTTGTTCGCGTGAGTGCGCGGGGCCGGAGGACGCCTAGGTGGACACATGGGCAGAGCCGTCGTTGGACGGCGGCCGGCGCCTCGGGGGCCGCGATGATCGCCCGGGAGGCCAAGCACAGCTCCTCCGAAGGCAAGAAGAGCCTGGAGTGAGTCGGAGCCGCGCCGTTCTTCGCGTATAATCAATCCCGTGGACGCGCGAGCGTCTGTCCGTTTACCTGCTCGCCTGTCTGTGATATGAGAGTAGCGACGCCATTTTGCCTCGTCGAGGAGTAAATCGCGCGGAGGACGAGTGGAGAGGATAAATAAGGGCTGCGGTGAGCACAAGCGGACTCGCCTCGCCCTGGAGGAGAATAACCTGGTGGCGCGGCTCCGCGGAGCTAGGAGGTAGCTCTCCTCCGCTCTCGCCTGTTTACTTCTTCAAACTCATTCGCTTTCTCTCTCTCCCTCTC
>NW_011948421.1:750292-795858 GCF_000503995.2 Ceratosolen solmsi marchali | reverse complement strand
CTCTCTCTCTCTCTCTCTCTCTCTCTCTCTCTCTCTAATTCTCCCTCCCTCCCTCCGTCCCGCCCTTCTCCACCATCTACGTCCCCTTATATTCACGGATATACAACGGGCGCTCGAAAGCCGAGGGGGACAAGCCATGGAGGAGACGAAGATCATCTATCATATCGACGACGAGGAAACGCCGTATCTCGTCAAACTCAATATCTCGCCGGAAAGGGTCACCCTTGCTGACTTTAAGAATGTTCTCAACAGGCCTAACTACAAGTACTTTTTCAAGTCGATGGACGACGATTTTGGGTGAGTGAGTGCGCGCGTGCGTGCGTGCGGCTTACTTATACATTTCTCTCTCTCTCTCTCTCTCTCTCTCTCTCTCTCTCTCTCTTCTATACGCTTATTTGTTTGATTGTTGTTTATTTGCTTGCTTCCTTGCTTGCTTCCTTGCTTGCTTGCTTACTTGCTACATCTGCCAGGCTCACGAGAGTGCCCGACTGCGATTTAGCCGAGCATTTTTTGTCATTTTAGACATTCTCGAGACATCCTCGTACCTTTGTTCTTCTCATTGATTTCTCCTTTTATGCTGGAATAATTTTTCCGATCGTGGCATCTCATACACTTGTCGTTCGTAATCGTAGTTGCGAGAGTGCGATTCTCGGGAATCGTACTGGAATTTAAATAAAGCCTTACAACTGAAATTCATGATGACGATGACGACGACGAATAATTGTAATTCAATCCTATCTCAACGATACTTTCTCTCGAGATGTATATCGAAAGAGTTTTAGCATCTTTAAGCGTTTTTTTTTTTTTGTTGTATGGACAAGAAACCACTAATTCTTAAAGTTAAAAGAAGCCAAATATTTTTTAAGACATGTTTGCGAAAATGGACATGTAATAGTTAAAAAATTAATTGCCGACTTTCTATTAATCTCATTTGGAAAGAATTTTGAATATACTGATAAATCAACCTTATAAACGTGTTATTTCAATAGGATTTTGACATTAAATTTCAAAATTTGCGCCTCCTCAATTTAAACTGTTATATAATGAGAAAACCATTTACTCTCTCTCTCTCTCTCTCTCTCTCTCTCTCTCTCTCTCTCTCTCTATCTGTCTCTTAAATAGGCCTAAAATTAGTCATATTAGAAAGAAGAAATTTTTGCATAACTCAATTGTTCGGGAATCGAAATATTCAACGATTGAATAAGTGTAACCAATGCTGTGTATCGACTTTATTTAAATATTTTTTAAAACAAACTCATCCATCCATTTACAGCTCATAATTAATGAGCTAATATTTTAATGTCTGCTTAATTTAAATACAATATTAAAAGGAAGATTATCGTTTATTGTCAATATTATTGCTATTTTAATGAATAAATATAGTCTAGTTGATAGTTGGTTAGACTAAAAAAATATTTATCTAAAATGTACGTAAAAATATTCGTGTGTGTGTGTTTTAAATTAATTTTAGCTCTTCCGTTCAATTATATGATACTATATATGAACGTAAGAAAAAAATTCTTCTATCTACATACAATACAAATATCTATTTTATTAGCACTCGAACAATGAATATCCCTTTAGAAAATAACTCGCTACATAAATTTATTTATGGAAATATGAAAACTTGATGAGCTACTTAACTTCATTCGTACGCCTTCACGTGCCTATTTCTGCTGCTTTTTTCATGACGTGGAGTAACGCCATAAAAAACACTATACTTCAACTCTGTAGATTCTGTTCTTTCGACTAACTGTGCACTGAATATAAACTATCGAGAAAAGTTTGTTTGTTTTTGTTTTTTTTTTTTTTTTTTTTTTTTTTTTTTTTTTTTTTTAGATGGCCATTGTATTTCTTTTCCTAATTGCCATAAGATTAAAATACTGTTTAATTGGATAAATTTCAAAATAAAATAATAATTATTGTTATCTTTGTAATAGCAGTATTTATACTACGTATCATTCATTCTTAATGAAGAAGTAACAAAGTATATAATACCAATTGTAAACAATTAATTAAAATGAAATTTGAAATTTAATTATTCATGTATAAATGTACATAACCTATATATATATATATATATATTGTATATCATAGATCATTTATCAAGTTTTAAGGAACAAAAAGAGAATAATCAAATTTTTTTTTAATTGAAGCAAGTAACGATGCTTAGTTTCAACAAGTTAACGATACTTGTATTATACAGCAAGAATTTCAATTACTAAGAAAGACGAAAAATCATTAAATGTATATTTATAGTAAAAAATTATTATTCTTTGAACTTAATTAACTTCTAGAATATACTTTATTTTTGTTTTTTCTATTAATTGATTATCGATTATTGATTTAAGAAAGAAACTTAAGAATTTTGAATTTAAGTAAGGCCAATTATCAATTAAAAGTAGATCAATAAATTTTAGAAAGCAATAAATAATATGCAAATGTTTTTTTTTTTCTTTCGAAATTGCATAACCAACATATGCTAATAATTCATTGACACAATTTATTCAATTAATAATTTAATCAATTAAAAATCCTTGTGTATTTCCATTTTGTGTACAATGAATTTCTAAAAATGCTAAACTGTAAAATCTTATTGTTATTAAAAACATTGAATTTACTCAAATGTATAGAGAGTACCATTTTATTGGGTTTCCAGATTTTCGAGAAAGCTTTGGCAACTTTTATTTTAAGATTTACACACTATGTGGAAATTCACTCAATTCAATAATACGAATATAATATATTTTATATATAATAATAGTTACTTATTATAAATGGACAATAATTTGTAATCAAAGTTATTACATAAGACATGAAATTTAGAGAAAAATGTCAATCAAAAATAAATTTTTACGGAGGATAATAGGATAAATTACAAAATTGATAATTGATAATTGAAAATATGAATTATTTACATTGAGATAAAATATCCTCGTGCATATGTATGTGTATTTAAATGGAGGTAGTATATATTTGCATCAGAATTATGAATGAGCAATAAATATAAAAAAGGCTGAGAAGGAAAAAAAATCTAAATTCTGCAATTAATTTTGTATTGATTATACACAACATGTGGCCACTCGCGTACTTGCACACACCATTCAATAATTTCTAAAAACAGTGTATTGTTTATTAAGAACAATATTTTTTAATTATTTCCATAATCCCAGTTATTGTTCTTAATATAATTCCAATCAATCTTATATATAAAAATTTTCCCTTTGTGTCTGTTAATTTACAAAATACACAGTCGATGTTTTCACGTTATATTTAATGTTTTGCTAGTAAACGTTTTTAAACTACCTTTTTTTTTTGTTTTTTTGTTGTTGTTTTTTTTTTTGTTTTTTGTTTTTGTTTTTTGTTTTAATAAAATTAAGCATTAAATTAAAAAAAAAAAAGAAGAAAAAAAATGCAGGAAGTGCTTAGTGTATATGGCTTGTAACAGGAAGCGAAACATTTAAATAATGCTACTGCAATTATAATTTACGAAAATAGACGCTATTTCAGTAGTAAAAACAGGCATCACGGACTTCATAGATGTGTTAATATAAATGTGCACACATGTACTCCATGCCTAAGCATAACAACAAATTAATTAACATTTATAATTATGTAATAATGTATCAATTAATTCCTTACTCTCTAAAATTAATTATTTATCGCCTAATAGGATTAAACTGTTACTCTTATAACAATTACATACGATAAAGCAGATAAATGGAATAGCGTGATTTACTTATGAGATAGTGAGTAATATTAATTTTGTGTGCACGCGCACAATAAAAAATCGCTGGTCATAGCTTGTATGCACGTGCATTAACACTATAAAAAGTTCAACGGTTTTTATTGTTCAAGATAATTTCAGTAAACTTTAAATCTATACTCGAAGTTTCTTACGAAATAATGATTTATAATAAAGTATCGTACAGACAATAGAGACGAGTTTTTTTTTTTGTTTTTGTTTTATTTTATTTATTATTTACTTTAAAAAATTGTCATTAGATAGATGAAAATGAATGAAAATACAAAAGATATGGAAGATATATTGTCATCATTGTCACACGATGAATAATAATTAGCATTCGACGTATCACGCATTGATTCGACAACGAGCGACACTTCCATTACGAATTTCTTCGTATAATCTATTAGTGATTGACAAGATTTCATTTATTTTTAACGGACTGTCGCAGACTCGATGAAAGCCTTAAATATCTCAACGCGCGAGCTTGATTTAAGAGCAATTATTATTCTCATATAAATTTTCGTTAAAGTAGCGTTAAATTATCAATAAACAGTTGCGTAGGATCGCAGCGAACTGAATGAGACATTGAAAGAGAAATCTCAAACAACATGGAACGCGAGCAGCTAAAGTACAGCTAAAGTACAGCTAAGGCACAACTAAAACACAATTAAATAACACAATAATAATAATTTATTGAAGCTTAATTCGTAAATGAATGTCGAAAAGCGTAAAGGAAATGCTACCGCCGGCTACAAATTAAAGCTTGACGGGCGAACGAGCTTCGCACCCCCACCTCCGCCCCCTCCCGGAATCACAATGCCCCCTTCCATTAACACCTCGTTTTTCCGCTCAAGACGCGAGCTCGGTTATTACCGGTACTGGCTGCTCTTGCGTAAGCGGGCATTACGGCCGGGACTCGGCCTCCTCGGCAACAACCCCCCGACGCACTTATCCGGGAAACGAGAGGAGGGTGCGTTAAGCGTTCAGGGAGAGTCGTCGGACGTGGGACAAGCGATGGGCGCGGCGTGTCTTGTGCGTTCCGTCGATGTCAAAATGAATGCTCAAAGGAATGCGAGAGCTGCGTTTTAATTGGGATGCTAGTGGCATATCTTGGCCGAGGAGTTCCTTACCGTAGCTCGGCTCTAGTGGCATTCACCCAAGTGCGTGCAGAGGCGAATAAAGATGGAGAGGAGGAGCGGCGCGCGAAGCCGGCATTCGCGAGTCCTACTCCTTTCATTCGACTTCACATGCGTTGAGCGAATATTTGTCTCCGCGTTCTTTGTGATCGTACCGTTTGAGCGTGCGCAAGGGGCTTGATACACGAAAGCAACGAGATATTCGCTCGAGCTTTCCTCTCCTTCCTGCTCCTTCCCCCATCCCCAGCGGCCCACACATCCCCTGTGTGTACGGGAGGGTAGAGATGCCAAAGCTGATACGAGCTCTCCGGCTCTTTTGATCTCTAGCGTTTCTTCTCCTTTTTTTTTCTTCCTTTTTTTTCTTTCTTATTATTTATCTTTTTCACTCACCCTCGCTCTATCGTGTTCTTTGTTTTGTTGTATTTTGTTTTGTTTGTTTGTTTGTTTGTTTGTTTGTTTGTTTTTTTTTTTTCGGAAAAGAAGGGTGTCGAGAAGTCGCGTGAGTGGGGGTGGCCGGAGGGAGCGATGGAGCGAGGGAGGGAGTGACGGAGGGATGTGAAAACGCTTTGACCTTTAGCTTTTGTTTTGCCACCACCTGACGCGACGTTTGCGCAGTCTTTAAAAGCTCCACGCGTTCGTATCAATGTGTGCATATTAAACGCTGGGCGTCCGCTCAAATGTAATGTTTTAATGAGCGCAAAAAATTCGTCTTAACCCCCTCGGGTTTCCTTCTTTTTTTTCACTCCTCCACCCCCCCCCCCCCCTTTTTTTTTTTTGCGGCGAAATACATTGCCACGCTCGAGCGACGTATGCCAGGGCAGATCTATTCGTCGGTGGGACGCTTTTGTTTTTATGTGGTGAAAAAAGTCGTCGAACTGTAAGTCCTATCAATGACGTAGTTCGCTGTGCGCGTTGGAGATAAAAAAAAAAAAAAAATGGGAGAAATTTTGTGCTCTACTTTTATCTCGTTTTTACTTCCTCCCATCCAGCCTTCCTACCTTTCTACCTACCTTTCCTTTTTCACAAATAGAATTCAGGAGTTATTTTTTCTTCTTCTTCTAGGATAGCTTTCATGTTGATAAAGCGGAACGAATGCGAATTTCTTTTATCTTTGATGAATATTTAATACACATGTCCTTTATTTTTCGCTCTTTTATATAAAATGTATGAGCTTTTGAATTCTTATTTTTCTCTTTTATTATAACCGTTGCTATTGATATTGTTATTGTGATTATTTTGTTGTTATATTGACGAGCCTAGACATTTATTGAATATAGAATAAGCGTACGTGATAGTCGAAAAAGTTTTGTAAAGTATTATGATAATAATTATCGAGTATTTTCAGTAAGTGTAGCCGACTAAAATTACAAAACTATATATGAAAAAATTTACTCTATACAAATTCTGGTAGTAAGGTAGTCGATTAAATTGAATTTATTCAACTTTATTATTAACTGCTTGAGCAAGAGATTTTTAATACGAAGATGTCATACGGATATTTTAATTAATTATTTATGGTTTGTATGTCTGTCGCCGACAGGTCGTGGGTGTGCGCATGCACATTCAAATACATACTGCATTATTAATTACAGTAAATGTACATTCTCACGTTTGTTATCTTTTAAATGATTGTTTTTTTTTGTTTTTATTTTTTCTTCTTTGCTTTCAAAAAAAAAAAAAAAAAAAACTATCTTTCACAGGCTAATATTTTCCCAATTGCATCTATCGTTATGGAGTTGACGTCTCATACATATAGCCATTAGATATCAATAACTATTCAACAAATTAATTTATACAGATCCTCAATCTCTCGATGAATTAATTAATCTCATTCCACCCATGCGAATGTCAATTAAAATTATCATTAGTTTTAAGCTATAGATACGATTATTCTCTCTCTCTCTTTTTTTTTTTTTTTTTTTTTTTTTTTTTTTTTTTTTTTTTTTTTTTTTTTTTTTTAAGTAGAATATTAAGCTTAACTATACATGGAATATTCTTTTACAATTACGATTTATTGATTGAAATGTGAATGTTTATTAAGCCGTAGACGTAAACAGTCTCTCGAATGCATTGGCGATTAATATCGATCCGTCGCTCAATCGCCAATGACTATTAGCCTTTAAACTAATGTATCACGTGTCATTTTTAGCGTCGTGAAAGAGGAGATCGTCGACGACGACGCGCATCTTCCCTGCTTCAATGGCCGAGTCGTCTCCTGGGTAAATATTGCTCGGCCACCGAGTAAACTTATTATTGACCAAATGCAATAGCCCAATAATGCTAATGCGAACGACCCGTAAATTGCAGCTCGTCTCGGCGGAGGGCAGCAACGTATCGGATGGCGCGTCCCAGTGCACGGACACGGTGCCACATCAGGACCCGAAGCACGACAGAGTGGATCACGTGACACCGGGTCATACGAATCGAGCCCCGATGTCTCTGTCCCACGACGATACCCTCACCGAGACCGAGAGCATCATTAGCAGCAGGCAGGGTCATCACTTGCACAAATCGTCGAGGCACCACGCGGACAAATACGAAAAATATAACAAATACAATGGTAATATATTGCGCAATGGCCATTACCATCCTCACCGAGTCACTTTTCTCTTTCTTTGGCATAAAAATCGTTTTCCTCTTGCAGGCTTGCGCATAAATGGCCATTCGAAACATCGATCAACGCTTGGTTACGAAACAGCATCAATTTTAAGCTCCGACCTGGAAACGACGACATTCTTAGAATCGGACGATGACGCCAGTAGCCGTATAACCTCGACAACCGGAAGGCACACCAATATGAGTAGTGCAGTTGATCGAGCAACGCTTGGTAAATTATTTATTATTTTGGCTGAATTATTTTTCTCGAGCATGAGGGATAGAGGGGAGGGGAGGGGAGGGGAGGGGAGGGGGAGGTAGGGAGAGATCGCGAGGTATTACGGGGTATTATGGTTTGCCTCCATCTGAATCGATAATTTCATACAATTGAGTACAATGAAAAGTTACGTGTGCGTTTAATTTGCTTCTGCAATTCGCATGTGTAATTATTGAGCCGTTGGTAGATAATTAAAAATCCTATCGTCTCATAAATAAAGATTAATCGATAGACATATTTTTGTTACTGAACGAACGTACGACAATAATATTATTTTTTATTAATTGACAGATCGACGTAGACCGCAGAGGCGTCGACGACACAGGTTGCCACCAATGTCTAGGACATCTTCATTCAGCAGTATTACAGATAGCACAATGTCCCTTAATATTATAACCGTCTCGTTAAATATGGACACTGTCAATTTTCTCGGTATTAGTATCGTAGGACAAAGTAACAAAGGCGGCGATGGTGGAATCTACGTTGGTTCAATTATGAAAGGGTAATTATCGATTGAAATTTTTAGTAACGATCGACGCAAATTGCGTAGTAGGCCTCCCGCAGCAGTTCTGTAAAATTAATTATCTCGTTTGGTACAGAGCTCTTATTATCTGAATAAGCAAAAGTTTTCAAAGTCTATGTTATTTATACTTAAAGGTCTCTCATTGGTAAAGAAAAGATCTATTTACGGAATTGAACGAGGTGTTGAATAATTCTCCTTTTACATTTCGATATTTCGTTATTATCAACGACTATATAGAAAATTAAATCATAAATTGATTGTTACGATGAGACACCATCAATTTTTATCTGCAATGTCTCCGTTAGAGATATCGTAAACTGTGAATACTTGATCAATCGCTTGTAACGATTTCATTTATTTATTTATTTATTTATTTATTTATTTTTTGTTTTTGTTTCTTTTTTTCTTTTCTCACAAATAGTGGTGCAGTGGCCCTGGATGGCCGTATAGAACCAGGCGATATGATACTTCAAGTGAATGATATAAATTTCGAGAATATGTCCAATGACGAAGCGGTACGAGTGCTGCGCGAGGTTGTACAAAAGCCAGGGTATGTATTTAAAATCATGAATATTTATAAATACATAAGCTTAAAGCGGATATTATTATTAGAAATATAATTAAGCCTCGATCGTTATCACAATGATTTTACACACGATAGTACAAAGAAAAAAACCATTCAAGCAAACCAATAATTGTCACGATTGCTCTGGTCAGTAATAACAACTATTATATACATACATTATGCGTAGTTAAATATTATAATTAAATAATTAAATGATTGTGAAAATATTGAAAAATATAAGTTCAATAATAAATAAAATAGCTCGAACCCCGTCTACAAAGCTAAATTTCGTTTAATGCTGAGCTTTTGGGCTCAATTATATATTTGGAAAGAGATTTTCTAAAGATAAAATAAAAGAAAAAGCAATAAACATAAGCATAGGAGGTATCGAAAATTCGTGGCCGTAAATCAAGTTGCAGATAAATTGCATTCAGTACCGATATTGAAATGGAAGTTGACAAATCGTTAAGATAAGGGCCAATTAATGTATTGGGGGAGGAGCGCTGATCCATTGGTGCATTGTGCATTGTCTTAGGCCGATAAAATTGGTGGTGGCCAAGTGCTGGGATCCAAATCCCAAGGGCTACTTCACGATTCCGCGGACGGAACCCGTGCGACCAATTGACCCTGGCGCCTGGGTGGCACACACAGCGGCCATCAGGGGCGAGGGCTTCCCACCTCGACCGCCTAGTGCGACGACCCTTACCTCTACCTCGAGCAGTCTGGCCAGTACGCTACCCGATACCGAGCGTAAGTTACCTTTCTTCAACCACCTTTACGCTTTCCGTATTTTAGTTTTCTTGCATTTGTTCATTATGCACAACGTTTCGCCGATTATTTTTATTGCTATGTTTGTTGCCTCTCTTTTCCATCTCCTTTCTCACCTTACAATATACATAAACACCTAATAATTAAGATTTATCGATTGCTTCGATCGGTCGCGCCTGTATAAGCTTTAAATCTGAATTTTTCAGTATAAATGTTCTCAAATCTGTAACATTTGTAATATATTGCACGGAAATATAATTGTCGTTTCGTTATTAATCAAATGCTTTTCCAAATTTATTGTTCTTTTTTTTTCCGATTTTCTCATTAATTCCAAAGATAAATGAATACTATATAGGCCAATTCAATTTCAATTGTTTTCCAATATTTTTTTTTAATAATTTTTATCGCATTTTTTCTTCTTTCAGTTATTTTATATTAAAATTTTGTTACCTATCTTATCAAATCTTATCATTTATATTATTGCTTTTATGATTGAATTGCCTCTCTAAAAATATATTTATGCTGCTTTTGCGGCATTCATTATAATTTAATATCTCTTAAAGTACTGTATTGTTTTCATTTTTCTTTTCCTTTATATTCTACTGCTGCAATTATAGTTTATCAATCCTTATTTAAAATAACTTGGATTAAATAATTCTTTCATTCCTTACCAATCTCAATCATAGCTTAGTATTGCTTGCAAATAACACGTATTTTTTTCTTCTTCTATATACTTGTATCAAGTCGTTTTTTATTCAATTTGTGACTCGATTATTTACTTCTTATCTCTTTGCAGACTTCCTAAGCCAGTTTTTACTGACTTTCATTTTAAGATTCAATTTTGTATAACAATTTTGTATAATTTTGTATAACAATAATGTTCTTAACAAAAAAAAAAAAAAAAAAAATAATAAATAAATAAATAAAAAAAAAAATAAAAATAAAAATAAATAAATAAATAAAAATGTTCACGATTGAAAAATAATCCGTAACATTATACTGTAATACTGTAATATATAAATAACAATAATAATAATTAAAAAAAATCGCTGTCTTTTATTATACATGATATTTCGTTATTGAACAACAAATAATAATAAGCAGTTAAACAAATCATACTTAGTTAAATTAGTTGATCTTCCATTATGATTTACGCATCTAATATGTAAATAAGAATTCAAATATTCATCGATTCGTTAGGAAAAAAATTTTTCAAATCGAATAATATCTCAATAATAAGCGAAATCATATTGAGTGTAAAAGGACAAAGTGAATGTGTAAATTAAAAATAAATAAAAATTTCGTAGAAATAAAATGAATGCATGCGAAACAGGACATTTCATACTTGGAAAAGTCAATCAGCTGGAATCCGGCGCGAAAAGCTACGCATTCCAATGATTTGAGAAGGCAAACTCCCGAAATATCTTTGGTCGGGATGTTGATAGAATCGGCAATATTACTAAAAAGGCAGTAATGCATTTGTTCTCAGGGCCCTTCGACGAGCTAGATTTGTCCGTAAATACAGAAATGCCAACGATTGTAAGAGCCATGGCTCGACCGGACTCGGGCCTCGAGATACGCGACCGCATGTGGCTCAAAATCACCATACCCAATGCCTTCATCGGAGCAGACGTCGTTGACTGGCTTCACACGCACGTGAAGGGCTTTATAGACAGGTCAGTATTATCAAATCGACACTCTTTACCACATGTTTTTATTTACAAAGGCTCTATCCATCCAATATTCGGCTTTCATATTTCCCCTCCGTTGAATTTAAAATCTGCTTAAAATCTGTTTTCCAGTATTTATACTTTTTTATTTAAATACTTGGCTTTCGACAACATTGTTTGTTTGTTTGGTTATTTTTTTGTTTTGTTTTTGTTTTTGTTTTTGTTTTTTTTTTTTTTTTATTTATTTCAAAACAGATTTTCAGCATATCTTACTTGGATAATTCGTTTCGTTCGCAAACGCATGAATGCGGTGAAAAAATTGAAACGAGTCGTTATCTAATTGAACCATGCTATATCCGATTGTAGGCGCGACGCTCGGAAGTATGCCTCGCTGATGCTAAAGGCCGGCTTCATCAGGCACACCGTCAACAAGATCACCTTCTCCGAGCAGTGCTATTACATATTCGGAGATCTCTGCTCGGCGATGAGCAATATGAAGCTGGACTGCGACACGGTCGGGCCACTGCCACCGCCGAGCGCTTGGGACATGCCTTACTCCGGGACTTACGCGCCCCATACGGCCACCGGCTACAGTCCCATGCCCTTCAACTTCACTAACGAGCCAACGGTCTACGGCTATCATCGCGAGGAGAGTCTTCACAGTGGTTCAGGTATTCTCCTGACTGAATGAACGTGGACTTTGAATAGACGAATGGATGGGGGATTGATTTCTTTCGAGATTACGGCACTTTAACATGCACATTCATTATTGGCTAGACTATGCGCACTTGTAGAATAATGTATTGATGCACAGCGATCTCGCAGATTGTCGTACTCTCTTATACCTTCACTTGATAAAATTTACTTTATCCGAATCTGCATTGGAATAGAGCCGTGGTTCTTTTTTTTTTTTTTTCATTTCTTTTTTTCCCCCCATAGCGTTAAACAAAGACCTAATTTAATATAGAAAGTTCTGCTTTAGCTGTTGATATGGACGAAAATTAACTTTACACTTATAACGGTAATTTTTGTATACTTTGGCCACACGTATTACAGATTTATTTGTATTATTGTCTAATTTTTTTTTTTAATAAAACATCGTGCTGAAAAATAGTATTAAAATAATAATAATAAAATGTGAAAGTACCTATAAAAGATATTTTATGGTAGTAAATTAGCTGCTTATCTTAAAAATTTACATATAAATAATACATTATATAATACATTATAAAATTTGTGAAAATCTGTGCAAAAAATTTCGTCTTATCTATAATAATTCAATATAATATTATAATAGCGCGGGGATCTAATATATTTCATTACTCGTGTTTGCCACATAAATCGTGTCTTAATCGATCAATTTAAAGAGTTTATTACTCTATTAATTTAATATAATATGTTATAATATTTTTTTTTCTCTTCAATTTATAATTATATAATAAGCTAACTTAATGAACGATCGGTCGTTTAATAAGAATAAACAATATTTAAGTTAAAAAAAATATAGCCAACGACTTCTAGGAGTTGGTCGCTATTTAGAAAAAATGATGGATCAATGAATGTTGAAAATAACGGAAGAAATCACTTCGTTAATGAAATTATCATTATTTTAATAATCAAATCGGATAATCAAAGTGCGTAATTAAACAAAAATTTTAATTATATAAAATAAAATCAACTATCCGCTATATTACGTTCTATGAAATAGTTAATCGATATTTATAAATTATTTTAATATGCTTGTTGAAGATGTGCGTTAATAATAAAATTATGAATAAAGGGAATTCGATTTAGCAAGAGAAGAAAAATTTTTAAATAACTTTTCCAATTTTTAATTTTTCTCGTGCAATTATTATATTTATATTATTATTGTATTATTTGTATTATTATGTTAATTATGAAACGCTATTTATCTTTTGGGTATAAATTGTTAGGAAATCCAAAGGAATTATTTATGATCGTAAAATGCCGGTAACAAGCGGCATATTATTTATTTTTAAAATAGTCCGAATGTTGTTAAATTTTAAGGACATAATATTAAGATAATAAATTTATCCTCTTCGCTTATGTATTATATATTAAATCGTTCCGTAGTTAAAAGAATTTACGATCGCGATTAAATTTGCCCACTAAAAATAAATATTTTGATTGAATAGCATAGCGTGAGATAAATGCAGCCCTCGCGTTTATCAACTATATAATTATTAGCTTAACTACCAATGCAATGCTAATGCTAATGCTAATGTTATAATTTTCAGCGACAGTTTTGTAAAAAAATACATTGAGTAAATTTATAATGCATTTCTAATTACGATATCGTGCTAATGAATAATAAACAGATAGTCTAAACAGATGAAATATTATTGATGTTACATACATTTTATAATGTAGGCTTAAGGTAAAATGGCTCTTAGCATGCATAATATAATTATAATTATGGAATTGATGGTTCTTGAGCATTACTGCAATTTAAAATAATAGATCATTCAAGACGTGGAATTGACAAGGTATTGAAACTTATAATATTGGTGGTGGAAATTGGAGATTCCCTCAAATATATGAAATTTTTGCTTATTAGCCAAGTTAGTCTCAAGTATTAAATTTTCTGCTGCTGCTGCTGCTGCTGCTGCTACTGCTGCTGCTACTGCTGCTGCTACTGCTACTGCTACTACTACTACCACAACTACTACCACTGCTACTACCACTACCACTACCACTACCACTACCACTACCACTACCTTTATCACTATCATTATCATTATCACTACCACTACCACTACCTTTATCACTATCATTATCATTATCACTACCACTACCACTAACACTACTACTACTACTATTATTATTATCACTGCTACCACTACTGCTGCTGTTGCTTTTTCATTCGATCTATTGCACTCAAAACTTTACGTAGCCCTTTTATTTTTTATATAGTGAAATTAGATGGCGTACTCGATATAATGGTATGGGGCAGCGATTCTTAGAGCTTTGAGAGTCGTGTGGTGTGGTGAAGGCAAATACTTAATCATAATTGGCAGAGGAGCAGTAAGTTGTATTGCGCACTCGCTTTATACCAAGCGCGTTTAAGTATAGAAAGGAAATTTTAAACGGACGGGGATTATAAAGATGGGCGGTTCCGAACGAGCGGCTATCAACGAAAGCGTCAAGACGAAATTTTTCTCTATACTTTTATAGGAGGGAGCAGCGCGGGTAGCGATCATATATTCAAGGCGCCCATACATGATGTAAAGTCTTGTTGTTCTGCTTCTGAATCAGAACTGCAGATGCCGGTGGTGCCGGCAATGCCGAAGAGTACGGCGATGACAGTGACGACGGGTATCGGTAGCGGCAACGGCAACGGGAGCGGCTCCAACGGCAAGCGATCGAATGGCAGCCGAAGTCGTAGCAGTGGCTCCGAGCAGTCGGTGCAGACGGGGACCGGTTCCGGAGGTGGAGGTGGTGGCAGTGGCGGCGGCGGCAGCGGTGGCGTCGGCGTCGGTGTCGGTCTCGGACTCGGCCTCGGCCTCGGCATCCAACTACAACCGCAGCAACAACAACATCAACAGCAGCAACAGCAACAACAACAACAACAACAACAACAGCAACAACAACAGCAGCAGAATCAGCAAGATCTATCTGGTAGTAGACAGTCATTTCGCATTGCGATGGGCAATCCCTGTGAATTCTTTGTCGATGTCATGTAGACGTTGCTGGTGTTGTTGTCGTGTAGCCTTAAGGTCCCGAGCCCAATGCCTGAGGAGGTTTCGCTTTCAACGCGCGGACGACAATCTACCCTTGACGCAGTTCGAAGCTATGTCAATCGTCGATTGATAACAATTGGGGATTTGCGAGAGTAGCGCGGAAAGAGATTGCCTATGGGGGATATCTTCTACTACCTTCTCTCCCACCTCCAAAGCACACAATCACACACAAAATCGCAAATTCGCACTTTTTTCACGGATTTTATTTCTCGCACTCTTGTACGTGTACGAACAAAAATAAGGTATGCTCTCTGAATTCTTAAGTAAATGTCTCTTCATTTTTCTGTTTTTTTACTATTCCCCCCACCCCCTCTATTTTGTACCTTTTTATCTTCTCTAATTTTTTTTTTTTATTTTTTTTTTTACTTTTATTTTTTTTTTTTATTTTTTAATTGTTGACGAATTTTTCAGCTTCGCAAGTTGTTATTTGGTTTATGTGTATCGGTGAGAATCTTTACTGAGCCACTCTGTTATGTACGCGTATACTTGAAATGTGCAAAAAAAGGTGAAAAGTATGTTTTTCACTTTCAAGAATTTAGAGAGTACGAGCTTTATTTATTTCTTCTTCTTCTAAAAAAGAAAAAGAAATAAATCGGAATTTACCAAATTCTTTTGTTTATCATTTTAATTGTACACACGTGATTTATATAGATAATTTTTATCATCATACAGTAAAAGAATCATTTGATATTATTGCCAAATGTAATAAAAAAACGATTTTTTTTTTTTTTTTTTTTTTTTTTTTTAAATTAAAGTATTCCTTGAAAAAAGACTTGAGAATGTGTCTTTTTTACGAACTTGAAACTTGAAACCAAAGATCCATAATGATTAAGCGTTTGTTTAATAATGTACTTTCATTTTGTTAAGGAATACAATTAAGAATAAATTAATCAAGTTGTCAAATACGCATCACTTTTTTCATTATACATCTACTAAACAATAAATACTATAAATGTATATGATGGTGTCCGTGTATCATAGTATTGCGAATTTAATTTTCGCATGTAAGTGTTAATTGTGTAGTTTTTGTTGTAATACTTTAGTATAAAGCAGAGCTCGGTACAAAGAAGAGTGGCTTGATAAGTGTTTTATATTCTTCATATTATTATTATTACTATCATTACTATTAATATCATTCTTATTCTTATTATTATTAATATTCTTTTTTAATCATTATTATTATAATTATTAATAATATTATTGTTGCTGTTATTATGATTATTATTACAATTACTATTATAATAATAATAATAATAATTATTGTTATTGTTGTTGTTGTTGTTCTTATTATTATTATTATTATTATTATTGTTATTATTATTATTATTATTATTATTATTATTATTATTATTATGTGTGCTTATATAAAATTTTTTTTTTTTTTTTACTTATTTTTTTTTTTTTTTTTTTTTCCTTTTTTTTTTTTTTTTTTTTTTTTTTTTTTTTTTCATAAAGAAAAAATGAAGTTTTCTACACTAACTTTTCAAATCTAGTATATAAATTCATCTTACAGTCTCATAAAAACTTAATCAGGTTAAATTTATTTTAATTTAAAATTTTGCACCTATTTCACATCTATGAAACGAAATTGATTTAACTTTGATCTAATTTTTGTGAGATATCATTTAAAAGTTGATAATTTATATTTTATATATGACAATTAAATATATGACAATAATTATTTCTTGCAGAATATACAAGGTCTCTAAACTAGTCCATATAGTTAGTGTAACTTTGGTGCAAGTTTCAAGTTCAGTCATAATTATTCTTCATGTAAACAGATCTTAAAATAGCATCCGTAACAAAATGTATATATACTTTAATGAATATTTTATATAAATATTAATAAATTTTGTGTAAATAATATGAAGAAGAAAAGCAATAATATTAGCAAATTTTATTATGATTAATATAGAAAATAGATTCAAGTACAATTAATTTCTTAAAAGGCAAAGGAAATTCGAGGTGTGTCGCTTTCAATTGCCACTCTTATTTATTAAATTCTTAACTAAACATAGGAATTCAATTGAAAAAAAATTAAATGCAAATTCCCAATTGGTTCGTGGTTAAAGCACCAGCCTCACGTGCGTTTTTCTCGTAATTGTAGAATTCTAAAATATAATTTATTTTTCTCTAAAACTTGATATGCAGAATTTACATTTTATATTGTATATCAGGTTGTCCAACGCACACATTTAAATTACTACCTATTGTAAAAAAAAAAGTATTTTTGAAGGAGTATGGTGTTTATTATTGGAAGCCGGTACGCACCAGCCTATACAGATAAACTGATAAAAGTCATTCGTTTCATTAATTTATTAACGCATTTATAACGATGAAGAGATATTCGGATGGTACGCACCGGCTGACACTCACACGCGCGCGCGCGCACACTCACTGACTCGCATGTATATACATGCATATACTATATATATACACACACACACATATATATATATATATATATATGTATATGTATATGTATATATATATATATATGTGTGTGTGTGTATATATATATATATATATATATATATATATCATTAGTCTTATTTTATACCTCAAAAGTCTTTGCATGTAACGGACGATCGTTGACCGTTCAATTGGCTCGAAAACGTGTTCTAGTTGTAGTTTGAAATCTCCTTTTTCTTATTTCTTTACTTCTTTTATAGAGCACTAAAACTCTCAAATTTCTGAACTTGCCATAAATTATAGTCATTTGATATTAAAGGGGTTTGATACATACATAGTCATTTATGTAGTTTTAATGTTTTATTGATTCCAATAAAATGGAAAAGGAATAACTTTATGAAATGTTAATAGAAATTTTATTTTTTACATAAACATATATTTTAATATATTTTATTATAAAATATAAATATAAATGTATGACATTTAGTATATAAGAAATTTTGTTAGTGATATATTATAACATTCATAATTACTTTATACATATTTAATAAACATTTATTACGCAATCTTAAATTACGATCATATAAAAGTAAGTAATAAATCTATGGAATTTCATTTATTTTTAATTTTAATTTGAATTAATGATCAAGAGTCTTCTTTCTATTAAAAGGGAGTTTAATAGAAAATTACGTTGGAGGTGCAACATTTATTGCATATAATCAACAATTTACATTTTATGAATTGTGTGGTAATGAGCTTAATAGAAATGGACATATGATGTATCATTTGATGATAATGTAATTGATAAAAATCCATATTTACAATTCGAACCCCTTGAATATTCTGAATACTTGTGCTGCCATTACTTATAGTGGAAATTGAAAGATTGGGAATAATCAAGCATACATAAACTGCATTAAAACTCATTCTAATTTTGTAATTTGTAATGTAATAGTAAGAGGCCAATAGCATACCTTTACGGAACGCGATAGAAGCACGAATTATATCATTGCCGTTTAGCACGCGGCCACAACAATATGTCGTTGGCTCCTCATGCAAAAGCACTGAAGCTTACACACACAAAAGCATGATATTTTTTTAATTGTAAATAACACTTTTTTTTTTTTTTTTTTTTTTTTTTTTTTTTTTTTTTTTTTATAATTAATACGGAAACACGATATTTACTTGCGAATCCTAGATATTCTTACTGCTGGGAAAAAGTGCATGCGCCTATTAAATATTCATGTTATAAATACACATTTTTCTTAAGTATATTATACTTTTACGTTTGAGTAATAATCGCCTTTCGTTTAATATCCCTTCGATATACGATCGAGGATTGTCACAATCATTAATTCTCTTCCATTTAATTGCGTTTTAGGATTGTCCACGACAATGGGGCAGCTATTTCTTTAAAAAAAGTCACAAAGAATATTCGTGAAGGATATTTTTCTCAATCAAGTATTGAACGAATCGCCGAAGCAATGAGCAAATGAAAACGAAAATTAAATTCGATGTTTGCGTATAAATTAATTTGCTAATTCGGGTCCGTTTCAAATAGCATGTCGATAAGTGAGAGATTCGAGAGATAAAAAATAAGAGTTAAATCGATGAGATCGAAGGGTACACGCGCGCATGCACGCACACGCACACATTCTTACATAAAAAATATTAATTTTGAATATATATTCATAAATATATAATTATAAATTTACATGCACAGGTGAATTTCAATAGCGAGATTGAATGTTGAATGTTCAGCAAAGCAATAAGTTTGTCGCTTTGTATCGTAAAATGTAGACAACTTAATTATTGCATTTTAATGAAAAACCGTACAATTGTAAATAATCACACACACGTACATACGTACGTTTATGTACATATATATATATATATATATATATATATATATAATAAAAACTCTGTGCAATTAACTTCAATCCGCCATTTACGCATTTATTTTTAAAATAAAAAAAAAGGAAATTTAATTAAATACACCGATTAAAACAAAAACTAAAGCGGGACATTGAAAATTTTTCTTTTCTTTATTATACGTACGCGTATAAATGCTATAAGAAATACATTAATACATTAAGCAATACCACTTCTTTCATCATTTCTTTTCTTTTTTCTGTACAGGCGCACGGGTATTTGCAAGTGAAAGCAATATGCAATTATTTGTTAGTTTAGCTGCCGGGATAAGTGCACCCGAGTAATACATTTTTTGTTGAATTACTCTTCCTCGGTCGGCTCATCTTGTCAATTGTACACGAAAGAAAAGAAATATCAAATCATTTGTTCTGTTTTTCTTTTTTTGTCTACCAACATTGCATTCATCCATTCAACAAGTAAACCCCACAAATACTCATACGAGTGCTCGTACGCACGCGCGCTCTCCCCCATACACACAAGCACCCACACATACGCATTTACACCGCGGACATGGAAGTAACAATAAAAATATGAAAATTAAGCAAATATCAAATTTACAGTAGCATATATTTTTTTAGCCATATATTATTATTGCCATTTACGGTAAAGATAATTATAACATTATAAATATAATTTTGTGTGTGCGCGTGCGGGCGTGCGCGCCAGTGTGCACATAGGCGTTTATGTGTTTGTGCGTGCACACACTTGTACACATGCACGTACAGTTATGCACATATAGTATAATATAACTCATTCGAGCTTATTTATTTATGATATTTGTTAAATTGTATTCATGTTATCGTCTGGCTTAAAAAGATAGTTGAGGGGCTGAAAGTCGCTACGTAAAAAGTCAATATCGTATTAGTAAGGCCAAATTATAAAGCTAATTGTAAAATATCATTATTTGATGTTTGCCCAACATGAAACTTAATTTTTATTTGTTTATAAACATTTTATTGGACTTTTGACCTCGATGCTATAATTGTGTCAAACAAGTGTAAATGTTTTCGATGTTAGTAGCTTATCTTTATGCAATGAAAAAAAATTTCGTCTAATAATTAATTATGATAATGTAGCCTGGGGTTCGGATCGTTTTCTACTGAGCCCATGGTCGTCGACATAATTAGTATGAAATAATCGAATGAAAATGAGGAGAATCACAAAATCCTTCAATAAAAGTGATTTAATACAGATTATGTTGTAGGCTTGGAAAAAAAAAGTATTTCCTGCTCAGGGTGAGCCACACCAATACTAATACACACAACAACAACAACAACAATAAACGAACAAATAAAAAAACGCGCGTTACATCTAGTGAAATTTTTTTTTATGCATTTCGATAAAAGCAAGAAAAGAATAATAACGTAATTGACATGTTTTCATATATGTAAAGCATTTTTTTTTTTATTTTTATATGAAACGTCTTGAAGTCGCACTGAGACGCTGTTCGTCGTCGCTTGGACGAATCGCCGATAATCGACATCAATGTCACGATGATATCCCTTTGTAAAATATACTCAACATTTTATATTATGTCTGGACTTGTAGGATTCGTTCGCAAATTTCTGGCTTTAAAGTTATACTTTCGTTCGATGTCCATTTACTTTTAGATTTTTAAATCTAGCGTTAATCATTCGTTTCAGTTCTTAAATCATATCGTCTGCTATTTGAATGAAAATTTTTAATAAAAACGAATCGAATAATAATACGACTTAGCTTCGGATGGCGGAGCGTAGTCTCTAAGCGACCGAACGCTTTTACATAATTAATTTTTCCAAGTAAATTCGCCGCGCAACAAACAAGTTGTGTTGAATAAGAGAATTCCGAAACACGAAAAACGGGACATAAAAACGGGAGCGAACGACTCTTTGTGAATGATCGAATTTCTTGTGAAGACACATGACGCATAGTCGTTTGAAAGCAGTCGAGTCCCCTTTAAAGATATTTTTATCAAAGAGACAAACGCGAATTTCAGTATTTGACCGAATTCATGCGCATTCGTGGTGTCTGCACTCCGTACGTCCGTGGTACGCCGCGGGACTCATTTATGCAAACATATATTTTTTTTTTTCAAAAAGCGGAATAAGAGACAAACGCGCAGCACTTTTGTCCGTCAGAACGGGATGGAAGTCCCTTAACGACAAGTTGCGCATCCAACGAAGCCTGAAGCATGCGAGCGATCCAACTGCTTTTTCTTCCTTTGCTCTCGTCTCACTTCTCTCTCAGTCCACTCATACGGATTACGTGTGTATAATGTGAATATATAAATATATTTATAAATTTATATATAAATATAAATATAAATATAAATATAAATACAAGTATATGTATATATATATATATATATATATATATATATATATATATATATACGTGTGTTTTTGTTGTGTGTGTGTGTGTGTGTGTATCTCTGTGTGTGTGTGTGTGTGTGTGTGTATGCATGCATATGCTTGTGCATACGCGTATACAAGCACACAACATACATTCGTCGTCGGCACAGTACACGAGATTTCAATATGTTGCACTCTCCATTTTGATTTTGGTTTGATGGCAAATTGCTACACAAGCTTTGCTCGAAGCACAAGAGCACGATCCAAGATTCAATTTTAATAAATCTTCCTAGTTCGACACGTATTATAATCCAGTAAAAATATTTTTGTGCCTTGCTGTACAATCCACAACGATCTAATAAAGCAGTACGGCATGCCCAAGAAGATACCCAGACGCAGGCGACCGACCTTGACAACGGTAAAGATGGTATGCATTTACTTATTTACATTATCACGTTGATCGTCCTCTATGTCTCTTTTGCATGGCACGCTCTTTTACAGTTCTTATCCATCCTCATTTCGTGTGGCCGTTTTCTCTTTATGCTCAATACCACAAGAACGCCAGTTATATTCTGGCCATTGTATGAATGCTTTTGCAAGAATCGAAATTGTGTGCTGCACTTTCAAATCACTTCTTTCAAATGACTTTCTCTCAGATCTTCCATAGCTTAAGTTTTTCACCAGCGGCCAAAATACTGCCTAAAACAGTTACATTGTCTTACAATTTCTTACTAATTCAAGGTTGGTCATATATAATATACTTACTACGACCAATGCGCAATATGAAATCTTTATGTACACGATTTACTTTACAATTATATTAATAGTTTTATTCGGTCTGTACTTTTCTCTCTGTGCTATTAATTTTTAATTATTGTGTGTTTTTTTTTTTTTTTTTTTTTTTTTTTTTTTTTTTTTTAAACGTTTTCCGGTATTTGTATGATGCTACACAACGTATACAAATCTCTTTTCATTTTATTTTATAATTCTTCTATTTATTTAATTGAACTGTATCGAATTAATCGAATATTCAAAGCTGCATAATATACGTTAATATCTTTAAATTTTTTTTAAATAACTTTTTCAAACAATCGTTTAATGTGATTTAACTTATGAATATAAATTTAATGCAATTAAAATATTCTTAACTATTATAACAAATCGGTATGCTGATGTTCAATATATTTGTCATTCAGCTAGTATTCTCTGTTCTTTATTTTTAAAAAGTAACAGAATTGTTTTATTAATTCTAGTTTAATTTAAATCGTGTAGTTCATTTACGTAACAATTGTATGTTTCGAAACACATGCAAAGATTATGATATGCAATAAAATTGTTCAATATTGTTTATAATATTTCTTTATATTTGACATAGGCATCAACGACCAAAAGATCGTTTGAAATTATCATAAATAACAATGTTTAACGAATCCTTTACTCTCGTTCATCTTGTTTGTACTAACTTGTTTCAAACATTCTGTGTTTAACTACTAACAAATACTTTAGTAAACAACTATTTTAACGAATACACTTTTAACTAAATGAATCAATATTTAGTCGAAAATTTTGATATTTATTATATAAAGTTGTTATAATTTAAATCCAAAAATATTTCATATATCCAAGTAACGTTGCAGTCGCATTGGTGTTTGTGCTTAACAATGTCAATTTAAATAGATAAACGACGTCTGCGTTCCGCCCTATATACGAATCAGCCAAACAAACATAAAACTTGTCCGTATTTCAAATCATTTACAATCTTTGTTTCCTTCCCAGATGAAGAGGATATCCTGGAGTATCATTTCTTGCATAAGTGAACAAATCGCATATTTGACAAGGCCACACATCAATATACGAGTTACAAGCGATACCTGTTAAACGAATAAGAAATTGGAGGGAAGAAGCGCATAAAAGAGAAAGCTCGTCGCCCCTACGCACACATGCATGTGAGACAGACAGCGTCACACTCGACGGCATACGAGATATACATATTATATTTCTATATATTTCATAGGGAGTGTTTGATATAAGGAGAACGTACGCAAACGACATATAAAAAGCAAAATTGAGAAACATTTAACGAAATATATAAATGATAATAACGCAAAAAAAAAAGAACAAAAAAATAACAAAAAATCCATCGAAAAGTGTTTATAAAGTAAATTACTACCTTTTTTCGAATAAGAGTATGCATATATAAAATTTAAGGCACCCGGCGTTGTTGTATTTAATGAGCATATAATTATATTCGAGGGAGAAAAAAGAGCAGAAGGGGGAGGGGGGGGGAGAGAAGATGTATTTTATCACACTTCGATTAAAATCCGAGGGTTTGTTGCTCGACCCCCGGGGAATTCGAACCGCCTTCGGACTTCGATCGCTGCACACGACCAATCAAAAAACAAAACAAAAACAAAAAACATAATATCAATAATAATATCAACAACAATGATAATAATAATAATAACAATAATAATAATAATAATAATAATAATAATACAAAAAAAATCCAATGCAATTTAATCAATAATTATAATTATGGTAATGGTGATAGAGCGGGGAATGACGAACAATGAAAATCTAAAACTTCTCATCTTCCACGACTCACTGATGTTTCCAATGTTCAATTAAAGCTGTGCATGTCAGTGGATTATCTCCTTTTACTTTTGAAACATAAAATAAAGGTCGATTGCGTCTCAACGTACACAGAAAGAACTACACGTACAATTACAGGAGTCGTAGTAGATGTTTAAGGCGCCTTAAAAAATTGATGACTTCCGAAATTACGAACGATCGTTTACCCGTTTTTATTTCCATGTTCTTAACGACGTCGAATTTTTCAAATATAAATGATTGAAATTACCAAAATTATACGTAATCGAAATGTATACGTTAGAAAGGGCGAAGAAGGGTAAGGGTAAGGGTAAGGGGGGAGGGGGAAGGGAGGGTATACGAAATTCTACGGTAGTTTAAATTTATATATTAAGTATAATTACGAGAAATTAATGAGCACTTGAAAAATTATAATTGATTTATCTGAATTTTTATGCATTTCGCTTTGATATTCAGAAGGTTTCAAAATTTTATAATACTGATAAAAGATCTATGTATAGTTGTAATTGTAGAAAAAAATTCTGAATATTAAAAAGTGGCTTAAAAATTTTCAGATTAAAAATTACTCTATTGTGATTCATTCCTTTAAAACGTTGATTTTTATTTTTATAAATTTTAAGTGTTTTCTACTTTAATTTTGTTACTTGTTACAATCTTTTCTTTGTTAATTTAATTTCCAAATGTGTATACGAATTTTAGTCAATTTGTTTATATGTATATTTACTTTGTTCACTATATTTTCACTATTGTTAATTATTAGGCTCTATTTAAATTTGAATAAACTTAGAATAAGGTATGAAGATTGATATAATGTATTAAAATTGTGCACACTTGAAATAATGTCAATTTTATAAAATGGTAAAATGTGCAATTGTTTTGCGCCTACACCTTACATTAAGCAATTGCTATTAAGAATAATAAAATAATAATAATAATGATAATGATAATAATAATAATAATAATATGAATAATAATAATAATAATATGAATAATATTAATATGACAAAATTCGAAATAATTTAATAATTTAAGTCACTATTAATCATTATCTATTAGGTTCGCGGTAAGGATATGATTTTAGTCGAGCTAAATTGCAAAATTGATATATTTAACTCCAATTATCGATACTCTTTACTTACTTAAATTAATTATTTAGAATATGAAAAATGATTTAGTTATAAAATTTGTATTATTCAAAAATATTTCAGTCAATGAAGTAATTTTAATATTAATAGGAAGTTGCTGCGTGTTAAGAAAATGTTTCAAATTGAATATTTTGAAAACTGACAGGATGGAAATAAAAATGATTAATCGAAATTTCGGAAAGACCCTACGGTTTTCTCTCCCTCTCATGTTGGATAAACTGATTTTTTATACGAAGTACAATGATCAATGCTGCTATAAAACACCGAATGATAAAATGTAAATGTACAAAGATATCCATACGGACTTTTTTATATGCGATTTTTCAAGGTTCTTTCTCTCTTCGATCGTGGCATTCGTTTCAATTATAATAGCGTAAAATTTTTACAAAAAGTAAAGAAAAAAAAAAGAAAAAGAAAAATCTGTGCCAAATGTATCATGACAGTCTCGAAACTCTTTCCATTGATCTCCCATGACTTAATGTTAATCGAGAAACCATGAAGACTTATTTAACGAAGAGAAGATTAACCTCGGATGTAAGCGATATTTTAATAGGACCCGTCAAAGAACCATTAAAACCTATTCGTACGAATTTAAACAAAGACTTTTCTTTGTCGACACTTTTGTATTCTAGAGAATAAATTAATCTGATGCAATCAACATCAGTAATGCCATGAATCCCATCTGTTTTTTACCATTATTTTCCTTATCTCGATATATATATATATATTATTTATTTATTTATTTTTTATTATTTTTTTTTTTAATACAACTTTATTATCAATGATATAATTAATTGGATTAAAATATCCTCCGGTAAATGAAGGCACACATTGTGCTTTTAAATAGATCGTTATAAAAATAATTTCTTAGATCAATAGAATATTGCCAAGTTATGATTTTAAAAAGCATTTGTTCACTATGAAGTCATGATTTTTTAATTGATAGTTCAGGACATTAATGATAAAAATTAATGAAAAATATAAATCAAATAAAATATGAAATATTCGGTCACATAATTGTATTAAAGTATTCATTTAAGTTGCCGTAATTAACAAAATAAAAAATCAATTATTAAAATTATAGAATTTAAAAGTATGTATATGTTGGAAATGCGTTTTAAGGAAATTAAATTTTCATCTAATAACCTAATCGTATTGGTTTTTGCGAATAAATTAGTTATATGTAATACAGACACGATTGAAATAATTTAACAATTTGACGAACAAGTTAGTATCGTTGCTTGCAAATAGTTTTAAATACTAAATACAATTTTACCTTATGACATAATGTGACTATGCAGTTACTTAATTTTTCAAAGGATAGTTAAGTATTTGATTATCATCATTAATTTAATAATTTTATTGGCATTGAAGGTGTATATCAGAGAAATGTAACGCATCATATATCATATTGAAAATTGAAAATCTGGACCTAATGAACATTATACAATGTTGAAGAACAGGTAAATCATAGGGAAGTAGACACAAGTTACAAGTCGTCCACTTGAAACTTCCCCCAAATAATAACAAATTTCAATAATATTTAATTACTTATACGTGTAAAATTATCTAAATGCATTATTTATAAAACTATGTCAGCCTACATTGATAAATGAACGGAGAACGCTGGTTAAACTAAAATCTTATTACTAATACAGCAGCGGAACAACGCAATAATAATAAAATTAAAATAATAAAATAAAAATCGACGAAATACATAGTATTAGTTTTATGCGACTGTCTTTTTAAAAGTCGCAATGGCCGATTTGAAAAATGATCGAGAAGGAGGTTGACATTGCCAAAACAATGTAGAATAAGCGCAGAAAGGCGAGTCGCATCGGCCTGATTTACTTGTTTGGTGGAAAACGGAAAACCAATTAATCGAGTCAGGAAGAAGATCGTGTGCCGGAAACAAATAGGCAGTTCGGGGATGTGAAGAAGACGGAGCTTCATTGAGAAAAGTCTTTTCTCTATGGCCATGGATTACCACTGCGACAATTGAAGTCGGTCCAAGGTCATGAGCGCACGAAGCTCAGTGAATTTAAGCTTCGCGTTTGATCGGCTAATCAGCTGAGTCTCGACGCCCCACCTCCCCCAACCCCACCCTGACCACCACCACCACCACCACCACCACCACCACCGAGGCTCTACTAGTGCGATTGGTACGATTATTATTTAGGTTATAATGGGCTGTGCTTTCAACCACGGATCTTTCCTTCGCACAGATATAACGACTTAAATGACGTAAGAGTCATTGGACATTTTGAAGGGAACGTACGAGCGCACATTGGCTTTTCCGTTTCATTCGCTTTTCAACGGCTTCGTACAATACTGTAATTAGTCGCGGTGAGCCGATTACTCGATAGTTTCATTCATTTCTTTTACTTCAAATCGACCAATAATTTTTTTTCTTTAAAACCGCCCAAAAATTTTTTTTTGTTTTTTTTTTTTTTTTTTTTTTTTTTTTTTTTTTTTTTTTTTTATTGGCTTTCGAACTCCGTTCCAGGTTTTCGTGGCAGTAGAATTTGAAATTTGAAACGTTACTACTAATTCAGTCGGATAAATAACTCACGATTAGGCAATTACTCTCGTTTGTTTAACATTACATACGCGAACAAATGCGCGCGCCCGCGCGCACTCACACACACGCCATTACACAAGCGCATATGTGTTTAATGACACTGTAGGATCAATTAATTAAAACAATATAATTATGTAACAATACTATATAAGATTGTAAGTGTACTGACGCGATCGGCCAGTGCATGTTTAATTCTCTTATGCTCGCTATCATAAATTGAAATTGTTTATTAATAAATAATTAGCAACGTTTTAAGTATATAGATTTTTAATTTAAAACAAATTACATATAATTCGAAGGATCTAGAGTATGGAAGTTTTGATAATTAATTCAACTGACATCGATAACGTAGCGACAAACGTATATAACAAATGCGGGAATCTCAATTTAATTTTACAAAAGTATTTTTTATAAGGTTGCAATAATATCATCTAGTAAGTAATTAAAAATTTATTATATTTATTAATTTAAATGCGTCTTAGTATAATATAAATTTAATAGATATTATATTTTGATTAATATTTAATATTGAGTATGCGAAGCAGATTTTGTATACGTCTATATATAAATGTGCGTTTCAAAAAATATGATTTATGCATTTATTTATTTTTTATTTTTTTCTTTTTTTTTTCTTTTTTTTTGTTTCATCAATAAAAATATTCAATGAATTATCAATGCTCGTGAATGAAAAAACTTAATATCGAACATCAAGAATACTACTATTTTTATTTTTTTTGTCAAACTACTACTCAAAACTTCAATTATTGAAATAATAATAATAATGCTACGTATGTATTTCAATATGAATATACAAATTATGCGTTTGAAATTTAGTTCAATAAACTATTGCATTTATAGGTATTGAAAAATTCATTCATTCAATTCATAATAAAACGATTTTTTGTTTTCATTTCATGTAATAATTTTAAAAAGTTTTAAGTTCTGTAAATTCTTGATATCTTCAAAAAAAAAAGTTTTGTATTAATCTAATTTAATAACCTAAAAACTAAAAAGTAAATGTGTAGCGAGAGAAATGATTATCAAGAATTAACAAATAAATTGAAAATTAATTGAAGGACAACAATATGCAAAAGAATTATAGAAGGAAATTGTAAATAGAAATTAAAAATAGTATGTTTTATTTTGTTAATATCATATATATTTTTAAAGAAAAATTGATATTTTTAATCTTATAATATGTACATTCATAAAGTATTATATATATATATATATATATGTATATAGATAGATATATACACATATGTATATCTGTGAGCGTGTGCGTTTGTGTGGGGGCGTGTGTGCATCTGTGTTAATATTAAAAGTTTTGATATATGCATTTTGATATATTTCTTCGACTGTTAATATTTTCTTGAAAATTTGAAAATTTGAACAATCTTATGTCTATTAATAGTAAATGTACGAACATCTGGAATCCTACCAAAACGTTCAATTTTTTTTGTCAATATTTTCCCTGATTTCAACACATTTCTACAACAAAATTGTCCGAAATAATTAAAAATGCAATATTTCGTTGAAATATTTGCATAATTCATAAAATTTATTATCTATCAAGCCGCTCGAACATAATGATATTATACGGATTCTATAATATATATTTTATGGCTCGATTCTTTTCATTCGGTAAATTATTATTTCTTTTAATTTTTAATTTCCAATACAATGAAATAAAAATCCCTGCACTTTTATAATTATTGAGCCTGTGAAATTATTTTAATTAATTTAATCTGCTATAGATACTTGCATTATTATCGATGGTACATGAATTTTGTACGCTAATGATTATTTTAATATTATCACACAAATCCCTCCTTACGACTTTTATATCTAAGTTTTTCTTATTTTAAAATTTCTTGTCCTTCATGTTGTTGTTGCATTTTATCATTCAACATGATTTTATGCTTCAACCTTGATTTTGACAAAACTATGTCGTATGTAGATATAAAATATCAAGTGATATCATTATCTATAGCCATTGCACTGGATTTTTTAAATAGTAAATTTAGTAGATTTCAATTTATTTATAAAATAGAATAATTCTTGAAATTAATTATCTGCCATAGTTTCGTCATTCGTCCTTATTTTACAATTTTTCGTGTAAAATTTTAATTTCAAATCATTCAAATAGATCGTCCAATTAACTTTTCCTTATATCAAGCATTATTATTATATAAAAATATTGCACAAATTTTATTCGTTTAATATTCATCTTCTATTTACTGCTGCAGTCTTCCGTTCGATACATTTATATATATATAAAAGTGATATAAGTTCATGACTTAATCCCGGTTCTTTTGTGCACTTACGCACTCGTATCGCGTAATAATCCATCCAAAACTTTAAAAATTGTTTTCCCATACTCGTCTATTCCTTTTCATTCAAAGCCATTTCTTATTTACCTCCTTAACTCCGTGTATGCGTGTCTCATTCTCAATGCCCTTTATATCCGTGGCTTTCATCTTTTCCGAGTCTTGCTTGAATGGCCAAATCAAGATTTATCCAGCATTTAATATTCACGGGACATCAAAAGGGCGCTGCTCTCTCATTAGAAAGCTCGAGTGACGCATGCGCCAGAATCTGCCTGCCCTTAACTTCAAATTCACTATTCAAGAAAGATTCGATCTTAAGAACTGCGCGCCGAAATCATAGTGAGGCTTACAGGCGCTTGGGCAGAAAAAAAATTCAGGTTCGCGCGTACGTCTTGTGCTGACGTTCTGGAAAAAAATAATAAGGGACGAAGATATTGACCTTCGCACCATCGTGTCTCAGGTAAATGCACACGAAATGTTAGCTGCTAATAAAAGCCCTCGGACTCGCTGCTACATCTGCTCCGGGGCCCGCGGGGTGATAATTGCCTCTAATTAAGGTCGATTGATAAGTAACGGAGCGCGCGTCGGGGCCGTTGTAGGATCGTCACTCTTAAACGTCTAAATCGCTGCGTGAACGGTCGCGTGCCAACCTACGTACCGCTTCATTCCAATCTCCCCTCCTCCACCTCTTCCTCCTCCTCCTCCTTCTACTCCCCTACCCACCCATCCACCCCATCGCTCTTATGCTAATGGTCAAATGACTTTGTTCGTGACCGAAATTTGTTCATTTTGTAGTATATAGCCACTGCTGGTACTCGGACTTGGGCGCATACCGGTTTTTCGGCAAATTTTTTTCTTCTTTTTTTTTCTCTTTTTTTTTTCAATACATTGTCGAATGAGTGTTCTTACGAGACTTTTCGAAGAAATTGACTTATGAAAACCATTTGAATCGAGGTACTTATTACGTCTTGTTAAAAAAATTAATAAAATCAATCGTTAATTACTCATGAGCCTTTCATGTAATGCGAGAGCAATTTGAAGCGATTGAATAATAAATCTCAAGTAAAGCTGTATCATCGTTAAATCCATCTACTGTCAACGTGTAACGGACTAACACTTTTTTTATTTTGTTTTGTTTTGAATAATTTACGAGTGTATTATTAAGAAAACATGATCGTAAGTAGCTGTTTTTCAGCAAATTGCTATTCAGCATTATTTGGTTTGATGGTTTGATGGTGATATTTGGTTTGATAAAGAACATGCAAGTCCTTGACAAGTAAATCTAATCTTCATCGTATAAGTATTCCTCTCCCCTCCGCCCTTTCTCAGTTTTCTCCCTCTCTCTCTCTCTCTCTCTCTCTCTCTCTCTCTCTCTCTCTCTCTCTCTCTCTCTCTCCTTATTCCTCTTCCTTTCCATCTCCCTCCCTTACTCACTGTACATCGAAGCATCGTTATGACAATTACACCGCGTAAAAGAGTCCGTTCGCTCACTTACAATAGATTAATTGCCAGATCAGTCCAGCTTCTCCTTCCGTCGCTCTCCTCCCTCCTTCTGCCCCTTCTCATACCAATCGTCCAGATTGACATTCAGACCTGCCCTAGATATGGCAGTCGACGCGAAACTGCCAGTCCCGACGGGGACTCTCGCGGCGTTCATTCTTTCCCCATCTTTCCCTCTTCCATTCTCTCGCGTACGCACACGCACCCAACCAACCACTGCCACTGTCATTATCTGTCTGTCTATCTATCTATCTATCTATCTATCTATCTATCTATCTATCTATCTATCTTCCTTTCTCAGATATATTTCACATAATACATTTATCTATCTCTTTATCTACCCTGATCAGCATGCAATAACGACGTATTGAGGTTGTCTCTTTTCACCTTTCGTCAACCGTAGTTATCATTTGACTGTTCAAGCTCGAGGTAAAAATTCGATCGCCCAAGTGCGTGACAACTTCCGATTTCAAACTTTCCCATCGTCACAAAGGTGGCCGTTTTCATTTATTCTCGTTTTAAGGGCTTTTATTCGCAGTCACGTGTGCCTACCAAACGTCGAGTGGAGATTTTCCCTTGTTTTCGCATACGAAGTACAGTTGCCGTTCTGGGTTTTAATGAAAAAGGTATCATTCTCGTCATTAATATATTTATGAAAAATCTCTACTTTCCATTAGAAATTCGACAAGAAGTGTCGACAGATCGCTCCGATGTAACCAACGATCTTTAAAACTCCTTACAGTATAATAATTATAATTTACATGATATATCCTTATTTATAATACAATTATATTATACAATCGTATATATATATATATATATATATTTTTTTTTTTTTATATATATACAAATATAATTAATAGCACGATTTATTTTCTCAATTAATCTCCATGAATCTCCAAACTTGTGAATTTATGAATCTTCATTCGTTTCTTTAGATGGGGAATCGTATGACCAATCCATTATTTTACTGAAAGGTAAACTATTTCATAAACTATGTTGTATTAGCCAAAAAGTATTTTACTTCCAAAAATTCCAAGTAGTTTTTCAACTAATTCTACTTTTAAAAAATGCTTAAAATACTTTTAACATCTATTTTATATTTTTTTTTTTTTACAATACACAGATCATTATGCCTAGAACATTAAGATTAACTATTGATAAAAAAAAAAAAAAAAACCTTGACTAGTATTCATTCGTATTCTTTTATAATTTATTTTTGAAAATTACTTTTCTTTCGTTTTTTTTTTTTTTTTTTTTTTTTTTTTTTAAAATGTTTTTTTTTTTTTTTTTTTTTTTTTTTTTTGTTGTATTATCACATACGTTGAATTATTACTTATAGCATAATTACCGATAAAAATTCCCAATTATACGAAATGTTACTTCATTCGCTTTACTTATCGATATCAGCAATATACTAATATTGATTTCTATTAGTTTATTAAATTATTTAATTTAATTTTAACACCAAAGAGTTAAAATAAATCTTTAAATATCGCATGTTCATGAAATGTTCTAAGTAATTTATTCGCTCTATTGTTTTAAAATAAATCGAGTACACTTAATTGTATAATAGGGTCTTGTTCGTATATACTATTATATATTAATAATATCATTGTCACTTGTATAATATAATAATATAAATAAGATAAAAAAAAAAATAAAAAATTTTCGTATTTAATTTTACGTTACTTTTATCGGTTATCCCCCTCTTTTCGCTTTTTCAATGCTTTCAGTAATTGCTGTAACATTTCAGAACTTTATTCGCTAGTGTGTTTAAATACTTGCAATTACAATTTGTATAGGAGCAAGTTTGTAAAAATATCTTGGGTGTGAAGCACGTAAAGTGACATCAGCTGTCAATAATAAACTCCAAGTGCAAAAATTCACTCCAATCGGTGTAGCATTACGAGAAAAAAAAAAGAAAAAAAAAAAAAAAAAAAAAAAAAAAAAAAAAAAGTAATTATAATATAATGTAGGACTGATTTTTGACAATGAACAATTATTCAAAGTGATCTCTTTTATTTTAATAAATGAAGTCAGATTAGCTGCAGAAGAATACAACAGTGTCGGAAGATTAAAAAATGGATGATAATTATTTGTTCATTTAAAGTTCTAGATAACTTCTTAATAATCTAATACAATGATTGTTTTATATAATTCACTATTTGTTCATAAAAATAGGAAAAATTCACGCGTTTCGTCTACAAAAGCTCCAATAATACATCTTAGATAAAAATATGTATTTACATGTATGATATGATTTATATTTATTTAATGATATGACACGTTTAACGTAATTATGCTACACGTCATTGTTTATCGAGAGTAATAATGTTGCAATAACGTAATTATAAATCTCCATATAAAGTTCATTATAATTGTTGATCAGTCGATATATTAATGAATTCGATAATTTTAAATTTGTGAATATATAGAATTTTTATTGTCGGAATTTTATAGTCAAACAATAATTAAATAAATATTAGATTGGGCTATAAGCATAATTTAATCGCCACTTTTAATCTCATTTTGTTACCAGCGTTTCCTTACATTTGGTGCACAAATTTTATTGGTTGAGAAACTTGCGTTACCTTCTAATTTTTAGTTAATCATATGGAATATTTTATGAAGCTTTGGACGATTAATATCTTATTAATAAGTGGCCATTGTTATTTATCCATATTGTTGGTATCCATCCGTAAATTAAATGTAAATATTTACTAAAATGTTATTCCCTGGTATAAATTACAATTTATAAGCTCAGTCACGGCTTTTAATGATTACCAAAATACACAATATCTATTGTAATTTGAACTAATTTTAGAATCTTAAATAATATTTGAATGAAATTACCTTAAAAAGTAATTTAAAAATTCCTTAAAGTAAATCGAGATAGTATAAAAAAAGTATAATGAACGAATTATAATAGTACTCAATTAAAAGAAAAATGACTCGATATTAATTGATAAGTATTTTAACGGTGCTAATAGAGTTAAAAGACAGATAGCGTAGACGAAGGGCACTGAGTAAGGATTGAGGTGCAGCAATAATAATATAATTATCATTATATCATATGAGCTCGAAAACGTGAATATTATTTTGTCATTATAGTCATTATTTAAAAAAATATTTTATTCAATTAGGATTTTACTGACTAATGCCAATAAAAATCCATAATATAAATCGATCGTAAATAATTGTCGATATGATAGAAGCCGACATGCATTTCGGCTTGCATATCGGCTTGCATTTCTAACTTAACTAACTAATGAAAATGACTTTCATCGTGACAATCGAACTGACAATCGAACCGACAATCCAACAATATATCCAGCCAATATATTCATCCGCATAAAGTGTGTGCCTTGGACGAATACAAATGGACTGAGAACCCAAATTACGAATGAAAATCGGATGATCGTTATAAGCAGCGTAGAATACGCGTGCGTCGTCGCGGCATCCTATGACTAACGGCCATATTAAGATGTGCGCATTTGATAATCAGATATTGGCGAAGCGAATAAAATTCTGAGCTAACGTCACGTTTGTCAGCGGAGAATTGGGGCGGTTAATAATACGTTGGAGCCGAACCAAATGGCGAGTCCTAAAATCCAGTATGGCATCAGCGGGGAGAACATCAGCCAGATAAGCGACGACGAGTGCCAAGGGGGAATCTGCCCCTCCTGCAGGCTCGCCATCAACAAGGACACGGGCAGGCTCAAGTACGTATTCCTCTTATTTACAATCGCAATGCTCTCGCAATGCTCTCGCAATGCTCTCGTCTCATAGGGAACCCGAGGTACGGATTTTTAAAGTCAAGCGAGCGCGCTACCACTCGTCGACCAAGTGTACGCTGTACTCGGCTTCCTTATAATATCGCCGTCGAGTGTCCTATGATAAGTGTAAGCCGTTAATATATGATATATGCCGTTAGTGCTGGCATTGTAATAATATGTATTAGATTATTGTAATCGTCGGAGACACGCTCAGGAGCGGCTTCGTTCGCTTTTGCCTCTAAAGTTCGCTAAAATTCTGCAGATGGTGCATGGGTGGGAATGACGCTTGGCGCACGCGGATACGGCTCATGCTAATCATCCCGGCCGTTATTCTTCCGGTGGCGATCGTCATCATAGCCCTGTCCAAGTCCACTGTCATTGGCAAATTATCGATGCGACCGGGCCAAGGCGACGGCGGTCCTGCGTCTTCAAATCTCCTCGAGCATCAGGCGCAGTATTACACTTGTGAGAACCGCTGCATCCAGTGCATCCAGTTGGATTCGGATGCTCTTGCTTTTGTTTGGTTTTGTTTTTTTTTTCTTTTCAATTGTTATTCAATGCGTAGCTTGAACTAGTCGAGCTTATCTCGATATGTTTATCCTCCTTGGTATCGACCGGTTAGCATTCCTTTCCATCATGCGCTTGAATTTTTAATTTCTATAAATACTACGATTATTTAATAAGATAACATTTAAGCAGAATCTAACGAATGGATTTTGAATGGAATATTTAAATTTATATTTGCAGATTTAGCTAATTAGATATCAATTGAAAACTTTGGCTTTGAAATTGGCGATTTAAAGGCTAATGCGTTTGACCGACGTCTTTGCTTTACTCGACTCCAGTAACTTATTTTATACATTTTACTTCATTTCGCCATTAATACCATTAAATCACTTATCTTTACCGATTATATTTTTGAGATAAAATTGCTCGTTGCCCTATTGAACAAGAATGTAAATTATTCAAATGTGTATATATATATATATATATATATATTCCATCAAAAAAGATATTTAAAAATATGAAGATTAAAGCTGCATATTTATTGATTTTATTTTCGTTCGATTAATCCTTGAACATTTTTAACGCGAATAGCATTTAATAATAAATATCTTTCAATCTTATAACAGAGGTAAAACGTTTGATTTGATTTTTTTTTTTGTTTTTTTTTTTTTTTGTTTAATGGTTTCTTTTTCTTCCTTTCTTTTTTTTTCTCTATTGAAAACTTATTCGCTTAAATGTACGTATAGACATTATCTCCTTCGTATGCATATTTCCTAGACAATGTAAATTATAAATATATTAAATAACTTGTAAATAAATAAAAATACCAAAGAGTATTCGTGATTTTTTGCAGTCCCAATATCGAATGATATCGAACAGTCCGAGGGAGGCAAGAGAATAATTTTACATCCAGACGTGGAAACGAGCTTCGGGTCTGCCGAATCCTCGATCGGAACTCAAAATCTTCGGCGCCATAGAAGGAACGCGGAGCAGGTACGATGCCACATCCTAACCTTATCAATTTATTTAAAAAGACTCATTTTTATCCTAGAGCCATGCGATCATTCATTTCTAGGATTTAAAGTTCCATTTGCATATTATATAACGAAACGATTGAATGAAAGTTCATCGGCTTAAACGGTTCAACGGCAAATTATGATTGTTAGAATGAAAGGAGCGACAAGTGCGTTAAAATCTCAATGTTTTTCATAAGTATTCGTTTATAGAAATACCCAACACTCGACATTTTTCAATAATCACTAGTAGTTGTGAGATATAATCTAAGGAGGATACGAGGGAGTTGAATGTAATTCTTACGTTTATATACGGAATATACGGAAGGTTTGCGATTGATTTAGTTTAACGACTATTGGCAAAATTTGCTGCATTTGTGCAGAAAGACGAGCGTCGACTACGTATTAGTACATGTATGTACTTGTATGTATTTATTTAATAATGTAATAATGTAATAAGGTAATAATGTACGACTACGCGATTTCGCCGATTTCGCGTCCTTATAATTATCCTTTGTGGTACGCAGGGCGAGACTCGACGGAGCGGAGCTGCGGCGTCGACGAGGAGACGGTGGAGAGTTGCGGACGACGAGCCGCTTCAGGAACTGCAAGTAAAGTTTGTCAAAGAGTAAAGGGGCGCGGAACTTGGAAGCCCCGATTATGCGCCAGGAGGTGGAGAGTTCCGCACCCTGCGCGGACATAGGGGCGTGAATTTTTAAGGTCTGCGTCCGTTTAGCCGTTTATTACATCTTGGCAGAAGCTTTCTTCTCTTCGTCCGCTTTCATTGTATCGATTGAATGTCCTTGTACCGCCGCTCGCTTATTACGATTACGCCCCTATGAGTGAGTAAGTAGTGGCCATCCATCCCAGTCGGGCACGATATTTCATAGATAAATAATTTTCTGATGCCAGTGTGCGTTGCTTTGAGGTAGCGTTGAATGCACGTAACAAGCTCGCTTTGAATTACCATAACGTAAACGCATCTCACTTGCTAATCGATTGGGACACTGATAGGGTGTGGTGGGGGGGGGGGGGGAGACGAGACGTTAGCAGCGGATATGCGAAATAACTGATTACAAGATTGAATGAAGGGTATTTCGTATTTTGAATTAAATTCATTTCATTTGGAATTGATGGCAAAAATTAATTAATTAAAGATAAATTTCAAACCCGTACACTTAAAAGTGATTGGAAAGTATTTTTCTTTATAAGCATTTAAGCAATTAAATTAAATTAAAATTTATTAAAAATTCATTAAGCAATCCTTTTAATTTACTTAGTATTCGTACATTTGCAAAATAATAGCTCGCAATTGTGTACGAATTCTCGTATATTAATTAATTAAAATTTGTTATCGATTAACGATGAAGGTCAGCTGGATTTTTTTTTTTTTTTTTTTTTTAATTTAATATCTGCGTTATGGGGAATGTTGAATATATTTTCAATATTAAAAGCATTTTTCGATGCGATTTCACTGATACGCTTTCACAAAGATATTGCTTACACTGAACGAATTGAGCCTCTTGAAATTTCATTATGACAAAATACTCGATATAAGATAAAAAAAAATTAGCGGATTATTGATTTACACGTTTTAATCGAAATAATGATTAAGGAGATTTATAAAATTTGACAGAAAGAGTAGTAAATAAAAAAAAAAAAAAACAAAACAAAAAAAAACAAAAGAACGTTTATTTTTATTAAATTATAATCTTCTATCGCGATTTTACACTAAAATACTTTAAAATAATTTATTTTTATTAATGTATTTTAATATTTAATATTTATTAACTGCAGATATATCTGTATTGGTTGTTCTTTTTGTTTTTGTTTATATTTGTTTTTAATTAATAAACTAAGATTACTGCTATTTCTTGTAACTAAATTTTGTTGAAAAAATTAATATTTAATCGGTTTTTCGTAGAAAATAAAAGGCGACGTAAATATTTATAACTTAAAATACTCGTTATTATGTGAAGTTTTTAATAAACTTTTAACAGATCATTTAACAAAATTGAAAAGAATCAATATATTATCATTACGTTGATCTTTCATATGCTATTTATATTCAAATGCTCCTAACTTTCGTAATTACTATAATCGCGAGATTATGATTACTTTTCAGGAATTAATAAGCTGATAGTAAAATATAAAGATGCGCTATAATCTCGAAATTATTTAAGCAGTATTGGTATATCGTTAATATGGGTGTATCGACATATATTAATAGTACCAATGGAAATCCTATTCGTTCGAAGCTCTTCGTGCTAGTTTCTTCAAAATATTTTTATTTCTTAATTAAATTTCCTTGACCCGTTAACGGCGCTACGTTATCTTAACTACTAAAAAGAAAAGCTCGAATAATATTTTCTAGATGTAGCGTATGAAAACACCAATATATTTTATGATTATAGTCTCGGTGAACCATTATCTCTCATCATTTTCTCTTTTCTTTTTTCTTTCTTTCTTCTTTTTTTGTTTATTGTTTTTTGTTTTTTGTTTTTTTTTTTGTTTTTGTTTTTTTCTGTTTGTTTGTTTTGTTTGTTTTTGTTTTACCGCGCAGCTATGTATGAAGTCGAACGAGCGCAAACATCGCGAGGGTGTATGAAGGATCAAGAGTGCGTCTGACTTGTTGAACTGAGAATTATAAAGAGCACCTCGAGGGCCCAGGGAAACAAACAGCTCCTCGAGGATGTACCGACATACGCTTTGGAATTAATAATATTCTGAGGAGGACGTATCAACTTTTTCTCTCGGGCTAAATATTTCATACGGTCGCTACAACAGGAGTTCGAGTTTATTTTTTTTTTTTTGTATTTGTTAAGCGACGGTTGCACCTTCTCAAGGTCTATGCTCACGAATCAGAAATAAAAGTCGCATAATCGTCTTGTCATTCAACTGCTATTTTCAACTCGGACTTGAGATAATCGACATTATTCATTAAAATTAACAGACGCATTGAAATGACGAGGAATTGATAAACTCCGATGTTAGTGAGTAATTTGATCACCATCAAGACGATAAATTTTTATTTTATAAATAACTGTGTTAAAATTGTCTAAAGTATATTATGAAAGGAACAACTTTTTCTGCACCTAAACGATTATTATAGTACACTTTGCATAATCGTATTACGTATCTTTAAACTCAATTCGTTTGCTTTCGTTACACAGGCGATTAAAGATATTCATAATAATGTAAAAAAAAAAAAAAAGTTAATAAGTAAAGAAGTAAATGATTATGCACTATATATATATATATATATATATTTAAATAATTAAAAAATCTAGGAACAGTAGCTTACGGGTTAATTGATTCTCTATGTAGACAATACGTTTGTAAGAGGTGGAGAAGCTACTAATTTTCATAATCATTAAATCATCGATCGATCAAATTCTCGCTTATAATTCTCTCGAATTATTTTAAATAAAGCTCTTGAAAGTACATAATATTCGAAATCTTAATTATGCAACAATACACGATCTGAAAAGTCGAATACGAAGAAATTTACGAAATCCGAAATGTTCGCTAGGAGTCAAAGTTAATTTTGTTACCAGACTGTAGAACGACGTATTTGTACTAGAACTTTTCGCGGTAACTGGGAGCTTTAAAAGCTCAAGTCGATGCTCGATAAGGATAGTACGTTGACGGGGTGGTCGCGCGATGATATTTAGCCCCGTGATTTTAGCCGTTTATGAGCGGAGCGGTGAGATTGCAGGCCGGGAACGAAGGTTCGAGGTAGGAGAGGCAGGAGGTCGGTCGGCGCCGAAGCGGTCACCAGGAAGGGACCGCGGGCCGACGGGGGCTCGGCCGACGGGAAGGACTACGATAGTCGAGGCGAGTCGAGCTCCAGGGAGAGCGAGGATAAGAGCACAGAGAAGGAAGAGGAAGAGAAGGAGGACGTGGCTGAAGCAGAAGAAGTAAAAGATGAGGAGGAGGAGGAGGAGGAGGAGGAGGAGGAGGAGGAGGAGGAGGAGGAGGAGGAGGAGGAGGAGGAGGAGGAGGAGGAGGAGGAGGAGGAGGAGGAGGAGGAGGAGGAGGAGGAGGAGGAGGAGGAGGAGGAGGAGGAGGAGGAGGAGGAGGAGGAGGAGGAGGAGGAGGAGGAGGAGGAGGAGGAGGAGGAGGAGGAGGAGGAGGAGGAGGAGGAGGAGGAGGAGGAGGAGGAGGAGGAGGAGGAGGAGGAGGAGGAGGAGGAGGAGGAGGAGGAGGAGGAGGAGGAGGAGGAGGAGGAGGAGGAGGAGGAGGAGGAGGAGGAGGAGGAGGAGGAGGAGGAGGAGGAGGAGGAGGAGGAGGAGGAGGAGGAGGAGGAGGAGGAGGAGGAGGAGGAGGAGGAGGAGGAGGAGGAGGAGGAGGAGGAGGAGGAGGAGGAGGAGGAGGAGGAGGAGGAGGAGGAGGAGGAGGAGGAGGAGGAGGAGGAGGAGGAGGAGGAGGAGGAGGAGGAGGAGGAGGAGGAGGAGGAGGTGGTGGATAAAGAAGAAGAAGAAGAAGAAGAAGAAAAAGCAGAAGAAGAAACGGCGGGGGAGAGATCGTCCGCGAGTCTCGAGGATGACGTTGGTTCGCGCTGGCGTATAACAAAAAACCTCGATGATTCCTTGGTAAAGTGGCCTATTTTTCAGCGGCATTCTTTATATTCTGAAAATTATTAATTGTATTGTCGTGAAAGGTACTTCTTAATTGATTACTTATAGCTTGGGTAATATTGTAAAAATAATTGTTAAGATTTTTTAGGAATATTATTGTCTCAATCGATAATTGCATTGGTTTGAAAATCAAATAAGAATTCTCATTAATTCGCAATGATAATACAATTGAATTTGTTTGACACCGTAATAGATTATAATCAGAGGTTAATAAACTCGGATGCTTATTAAGCTCGGAAGATCGGATGCAGAGGTTAATAAACTCGGAGGTTAATAGTTGACAGCTATTTACAATAAGATATTAAATATCTATTTATTTCTTGTCATAAGAATAGACATTACAATTATCGATAAAACATGTTTTTTTTTTTTTTTTATTTTAATTTTCTTTATAAATATTGCATTTGGTAATTTATATTAATTATGAGATAAATTAATAGTTGGTTATTAGTTTCATAGCGAGGAGGCTGCGGAATTCTTAGGCTTTCGTACTTTTTGGAAAGGTGACTGGAGCAAAGACTTTATTCGAAAAGCGCAAGGTAGGAATTACGTCTTTTATACATTCACTGCACATATCGCATTAAATTACATCGAATTTGATTTAAATACTAATAATTTCTCATTTAAATATGTCGCATTTAAAAGTGTTGGAGTTCGTTGAAATGTTAATAATTAAATTGCACATCGATGAGAATGAGTAATATAATAATTATCCAGTGCATTAGCATTTTTTTTATAAATTAAAAAATCCTCGTTCAATCGCAAGATGACAAATCTTGAAAATAATTGAACTTTGGGATCGGGGAACGGGATAAGCATTTGTTCAATAATTCTTTCAGCGCAAATGATGCTGAAGTACATGGATAAGGCGGCTGATCCCTGCCAAGACTTTTACCAATATGCTTGCGGCAACTGGGAACATTATAATCCTATTCCGGACGACAAGGCTGGTTTTGACACTTTCGAGACTTTAAGGGAGTCCCTCAATGTCGTTCTGAAACAACTACTCGAGAATCCCGTGGGAAAGAGCTCCGAGTCCTACGAGGGTAGCGCCATTGCAAAGGCTAAGAATTTATTTCGCAGCTGCATGAATTACGGTGAGTGTGTCGTAGTGTATAAGTATAAAGAACGTTGACAAAACACAAAAATATCCATCAAATTCAAATAAATTTATAATTTTATATCGCGAGGCTTATTGATCGCATATTTATTTATCACCGATAGACGTAAAGAATTGCTAAACGTCGTTGATGAAGTGTGATGAAGTGGACAAATCGTGTTATTTCACTCAACTTTTCATATGCACAATAACTATCTTTCTAAGTTATATATATTAATTTCTATGTATTACTCTATACACGAATTGTTAATAGTTCTAATGAGTCGTTTCGATGAAAAAAAAAAAAAAAAAAAAAAAAAAAAATCTAACGATATATTCAAACCCCAATATTTTTGATCGACGAAGATAATAATAATAATAATAATAATAATAAGATGATAATGATGATGATGATGATGATGAAGAATAGTGATAGTAATTTTTATTATTATTATTATACAGCGAATGAATTTGTTCGGCTCTATTCATTTAAATTAAACTAGTGAAACGGAAATAATTTATGACTTTTCATTGATTAACTTATTTATTAAGCTTTGTAAATAATAATTGAGAGTATTGATGCGGGCTAGAGATCTTGGAGCAACGAATGGGGAAGCCGCTCCTGGAGTTCTTGGACAAGCTAGGTGGTTGGCCAATTTTGCGACCAGACTGGGATCCTAATAAATTTGACTGGCTGCTAGTCGTTGCCCAGCTAAGACTTTACAACAATGACATTTTGATTTCGGAATGGGTCGGGCCGGACATCAAAAAGAGCGACCAATATATCATACAAGTTTGTCACTATCTATTGAAAAAAAAAATTAAAAAAAAATAAATAAATAAATAAATAAATAAATAAAAACAAAACAAAACAAACAATTACGATCTGAAAATATTTATCGAATAATATTTATACGATAAAATAATTGAAAATAATTCGGAATAAATTGATTTTTCAAACTATTTTAATGCTTATGCCACTGGACGACAATGTTATTTGAATTTATTTTATTTTTCACTTAATGAAAATGTGTATATACATTTTTAATTGCACATAAATTGCGCATTACAATAAACTACAACCAATTAGTATGAAAACTAAGAAATCCCGGAATTATATGATAGAAATATATTTTGTGCTTTTAAAGATTTTTGTTTTTCTCGTTTAACCGTGATTTGTAATTACGATTCATCATGAATCATTATAAAATAGCGCGATTAGGCGAGCTCAACGAAAACAATTAAATAATTTTCAGTTGGATCAAACGACACTCGGCTTGCCAACAAAAGATTATTTTCTTCATCCTTCGAACGCAATTTACTTAACGGCCTATAAGAATTATTTGATCTCTGTCGCAACTCTGCTCGGGGCATCGGTCAAAACCGCAAGCACTCAAGCCGAAGAACTTATTCAATTTGAAATACAACTTGCAAACGTAACGTACATTCTTCATGCAAAACAATCAAAATCAAAGCATCAAACTTATATTTATCATATCTATATCTTACAAATATCCCATAATAATGATCACATTAATTATTAGTCGTTGGTAGGCTAAAATTTTTTTTTTTTTTTTTTTTTTTTTTTTAATCGTGTACTTATATAATCTAACAATTATAATTGTAATTATTATTCTTTATCGAATATATGTCTTTAATGTCACTTATATTGCACAACTTTGTGTTTTATATATATATATATATATATATATATATATATATATATATATATATAAAACAGGTATATCTATTCTAATAAATCTCATTGGTAATCAAGTATTTTACATAATTTATCATGCCGAATTTATAAAAATTAGCTTTACCAGTTGTTTAAAATTCGACAGTAATGATATTTAACTATTGATTGTTCCTCATAAAACGTCAATAGTCCATATGGAACGACTACCTGATGATGTTTACAAGTATTAATTACCGAATGGCAATTTAGAGTATTTAATGATCTTATTATTAGTTATTAGTTCACTATTTGTAATCGCGCATCTTGCTATGGATACTTGTAACGTCAATTTATTAATTTAAAGTAAAGAAAATATCATTATTGTCTTTTCAAAAGATCACGATATCCCCCGACGAGAGGCGCAATATATCGGACTTGTACAAGCGAGTGACTCTGGATAAATTATATCGAACGATACCGCAAATCGATTGGCAACGTTATTTATCAATAATCCTGGCTCGACCTGTAAATTCTTCCGAGCCAATCGTTCTGTATGCGGTTAACTATTTTCAAGACCTTGTGAAGCTGCTTTCGCAAACACCGCGCAGGTGAAGATGCTAATTTTCACACCGTTATTAATAATAATAATTATTACGAGTTGATTCAATGGCGCGTGCTTTAGCATAAAATTTAACGAAAGTTTATTGTTTTTTTTTTTTTTTTTTTTTTTTTTTATTTTTTTTTTTTTTTTTTTTTTTTTTTTTTTCTTTAATATAGTTTATATAACGATAACGAGCATAACCTCGTCTGGCGGTAAAATGCAATTTCTTTAACAATGTTGTGAGCTTATGCCGAAGCACAATAGCAATAATTTGAAAACGCGCCGGGTTTTGAGTACTTTTTAATTTAATTTTTTTTCTATTTTTTTTTTTTATTTTTTATTTTTTATTTTTTTTTTTTTTTTTTT